>NW_027202716.1:97500-335000 GCF_024711535.1 Dipodomys merriami | reverse complement strand
GTGAGGGTTATGTTTAGGGATATTTTTAGGTTTAGTAATAGGGTTAGGTTAGATTGAGTGTGAAGGTGAAGGTTAGGGTTATGGTTAGGGTTAGGCTTAGGGTTAGGGTGAGGGTTCGGGTTAGGGTTTGTGTTAGCGTGAGGGTGAAGCTTAGGATTAGTGTTAGGTTCAGTATTAGGGTTAGGTTTAGGTTTAGGGTTAGGTATACGGTGAAATTTAGGCTTAGGTTTAGGCTGAGGATGAGGGTGGGGGTGAGAATTAGGGTTAGGTTTAGGGTTAGGGTTATTGTTAGTGTTAGGGTTAGGGTTAGGTTAGGGTTAAGATTGCGGTGAGGGTGAGGTTGAGGGTGAGGGATATGATTAGGGTTAGGGTTAGGGTTTGTGTTATAGTTAGGGTTAGGGTCACAGTTAAAGTGAGGTGGATGGTGAAGGTGAGGGTGAGGATTAGGGTTAGGGTGCGGTTTAGGGTGAGGTTTAAGTTTAGGGTTGGGGTTAGGGTGAGGGTGAGGTTTAGGTTTAGAGTTAGGGTTAGGGGGAGGGTTAGGATGAGTTTTGGGGTTAGGGTTAGTTTTATTGTTAGGATGAGGGTGAGTTTTAGGTTTAGGGTTAGGGTGAGGCTTAGGGTTAGTGTCAGGGTGATGTTTAGGGTTAGAGTTAGGGTTAGGGTAAGGCTGTGGGTGTGGGTTAGGTTTAGGGTTAATGTTAGGGTTATTGTTAAGTTGAGGGTTAGGGTGAGGGTGAGGGTTAGGGTTAGTGTCAGCGTTAGGATTAGGGTTAGGGTTATGGTGAGTGTGAGGTTTAGGGTTAGGGTTAGGCTTAGGCTGAGGGTGAGGCTGAGGGTGAGGGTTAGTGTTAGGGTGAAAGTTAATGTTAGGGTTAGGGGGAGGGTTAGGATGAGGGTTAGGGTTAGGGGGAGGTCTAGGTTGAGGGTGAGGTTTATGCTTAGTTTTAGGGTGACGTTTAGGGATAGGGTTAGGGTGAGGATGAGATTTAGGGTTAGAGATAGGGTTAGGGTGAGGCTGAGGGTGAGGCTTAGGTTTAGGGTTAGTGTTAGGGTTAGGGTTAAGGTGAGGGATAGGGTGAGGGTGAGGGTTAGGGTTAAGTTTAGGAATAGGATTAGGGTTAGGGTTAGGGAGAGTGTGAGGGTTAGTGTTAGGGTTAGGCTTAGGCTTAGGCTTCGACTGAGGCTGAGGCTGAGGGTGAGTGTTAGGCTTAGGGTGAGGGTTAGGGTTAGCGTTAGGGTGAGAGGTAGGGTTTGGGTTAAGTTTAGGGTTAGGATGAGGGGTAGGGTAAGGGTTTCAGTGAGGTTGAGTTTTAGGGTTAGGGTGAGGGTTAGGATGAGGGTTAGGGATAGGATTAGGGTGAGGGTGAGGGCTAGGTTGAGGATGAGGTTTAGGGTTAGGGTTAGGATTATTGTGAGGTTTAGGGTTAGGGTTAGGGTTAGGGTTATGGTGAAAGTGATTTTTATGCTTAGAGTTAGGGTTAGGGTGAGGCTGATTGTGAGGGTTTGGGTTAGGGTTATTGTTAGATTTATTATTAGGGTGAGGGTGAGGGTGAAGTTTAGGATTAGGCTGAGGGTTAGGGTTAGGGTTAGGGTGAGTGTTAGGGTTCCAGTTAAGTTTGGGTTTAGGGTGAGGGTTAGGGTTAGTGTTACGGTGAGAGTGACGGTTATGATTAGGTTGAGGGTTAGGGTTAGGGTTAGGGCTAGGGTTAGGGTGAGGGTTAGGGTTAGGGTTAGGGTGAGGTTTAGGATGAGGATTAATGTTAGGATAAGGGTTAGGCTGAGGGCTACGGTGAGGGTGAGGGTTAGGGTTAGGTTGAGTTTTAGAGTTAGTGTTAGGTTTAGGGTTAGGGTGAGGGTGAGGTTTAGGGTTAGATTTAGGGTTAGTGTTCGTGTTAGGGTTAGGTGAGTGTTAGGGTTAGGCTTAAGCTTAGGCTTAGGCCTAGGCCTAGCATGAAAATGAGGCTTAAAGTTATTGTTAGGGTGAGGGTTTGGGTTAGGGTGAGGGTTAGGTTGAGGTTTAGGGTTAGGATTAGGGTTAGGGTGAGCACTAGGTTGAGGGTTAGTGTGAGGGTTAGGGTTAGGGATAGGATTAGGTTTAGGATTAATTTAGGTTGAGGGTGAGTGTGAGGGTTAGGGTTAGGTTTATAGTTAGGCTTAGGGTTTGGGTGAGGGTTAGGGTTAGGGTTTGATTTAGGGTGAGGGTGAGGGTTACGGTTAGGGTGAGGGTGTTGGTGAGGGTGAGGGTTAGGGTTAGGGTTAGAGTGAGTGTTAGGGTTAGGGTGAGGCTTATGGTTAAGGTGAGTGTTAGGGTTAGGTTTAGGCTTAGTCTTAGTCTTAGGGTAAGGCTGAGGTTTAGGGTGAGGGTGAGTGTGAGGGTTTGGTTTGGGGTTAGGTTTAGGCTTAGGGATAGGCTGACGGAGAGGGTGAGGGTGAGGGTTAGGGTTAGGTTGAGGGTGAGGTTTAGGATTAGAGTTTGACTTAAGGTGAGGGTTAGTGTGAGGGTTAGTGTTAGGATTAGTTTTAGGTTTAGGTTTAGGTTGAGTTTTAGGGTGAGGTTTAGGGTTAGGGATAGGGTTCGTTTTAGGATTAGGGTTTGGGTGAGGGTGAGTGTGAGGTTTAGGGTTCGGGTTAGGGTTAGAGGTAGGTTTAGGGTTAGGCTGAGAGTGAGGGTGAGGATTAGGGTTAGGGTGAGGGTTAGGATTAGGTTTAGGGTGATGGTTATAATGGGGGTTAGGTTTAGGATTAGGGTTAGTGTGAGGGCTATCATGAGGGTCAGGTTTAGGGTTAGGGTTAAGTTTAGGTATAGGTTGAGGGTTAGGAGTAGGGCTTGGTTTAGGGTGAGAGTTAGGGTTAGGGTTAGTGTGAGGGTTAGCATGAGGGTTACGGTTAGGATTAGGTTTAGGATGAGGGCTAGGGTGAGGGTGAGGGTTAGGTTTAGGGTTAGGGTGAGGTTTAGGGTTAGGGTTATGGTGAGGGTTTGGGTTAGGTTTAGTTTGAGGGTGAGAATTAGGTTTAGTTTTAGGGTGAGGGTTAAGGTTAAGTTTAGGGTGAGGGTTAGGATGAGGTTTAGAGTTACAAGTAGGGTAAGGTTGAGGGCTAGGGTGATTGTGAGGGTTAGTGTTAGGGTTAGGGTGAGGTTTAGGGTTAATATTAGGAGCAGGCTTAGGGTGAGGGTTAAGGTTCGGGTTTGGGTGAGGGTGAGGGTTAGGATTGGTGTAAGGGTTAGGGTGAGGACTAAGGTCAGGGTGAGGGTTAGGGTTAGGGTTAGGTTTACGGTGAGGGTTAGGTTGAGGTTTAGGTTTAGGGTTAGGGTTAGTGTTAGGATTAGGGTTAGGGTGAGGGTGAGTGTGAGGGTTAGGGTTAGGGTTAGGCTTAGGCTTAGGGTTAGGCTGAGGTGTGAGGGTGGGGATGAGGATTAGGTTTAGAGTGCTGGTTTAGTTTATGGTTAGGTTTAAGGTTAGGATGAGGGTTAGGTTTAGGATAAGAGTTAGAGTGAGGGCTACAATGACTGTGAAGTTTAGGGATAGGTTTAGGCTTAGGCTTAGGGTTATGCTGAGGCTGAAGGTGAGGGCGAGGGTTAGGGTTAGGGTGATGGTTAGGGTTACGGTTAGGGTGAGGGTTAGGATGAGGTTTAGGGTAAGGGTGAGGGTTAGGATGAGGGTGACTATAAGAGTAAAGGTGAGGGTTAGGCTGAGGTTGAGGGTTATGGTAAGGGTGAGGGTCGGGTTAGAATTTAGGGTGAGGGTGAGGTTTAAATTGAGGATTAGTGTTAGGGTTAGTGTGAGGTTTAGGGTGAGGATGAAGGTTAGGCTTAGGGTGAGGGCTAAGGTGAAGTTGAGGTTTAGGGTGAAGGTTAGGGTGAGGTTTAGTTTTAGGGTGATGGTTAGCATTAGTGTGAGTGTTAGTGATAGGGTTAGTGTTAGTGTTAGGGTTAGGGTAAGTGTTAGGATAAGGTTTAGGTTTAGGGTGAGGTTTAGGATTAGGGTTAGGTTCAGGGTTAAGGTGAGGGTGAGGTTTAGGTTTAGAGTTAGTTTTATGGTGAGGGTTAGGTTAAGGTTAGGGTTATTGTTAGGGTAAGGGTTAGGGTGAGGTTTAGTCTGTGGCTGAGGTTTCGGGATAGGGTTAGGATTAGGATTAGTGTTAAGGTGAGGGTGAGTGTGAGGGTTAGGTTTAGGGTTAGGATTAGAGTTAGGGTGAGGGTGAGGGTGAGGGTTAGGGTTAGGGTGAGGGTTAGGTTTAATGTTAGGATTAGGCTGAGGTTGAGTTTGAGGGTGAGGGTTAGGATTAGTGTTAGGGTTAGGGTTAGGGTTAGGGGGAGGGTTAGTATGAGGGTTAGGGTTAGAATTAAGGTTAGGGGGAGGGCTAGGGTGAGGGTGAAATTTAGGTTTAGGGTTAGGGTGAAGTTCAGGTTTAAGGATAGGATTAGGGTCAGGGTAAGTGTGAGGGTGAGATTTAGGGTTAGAGTTAGGGTTAGGGTGAGGCTGAGGGAGAGGATTAGGGTTAGGGTTAGTGTTAGGGTTAGGGTTAAGGTGAGGGTTAGGGTGAGGGTGAGGGTTAGGGTTAAGGTTCGGATTAGGTTTAGAGTTAGGGTGAGTGTGAGGGTTAGGGTTAGGTTTTGGCTTAGGCTTAGGCTGAGACTGAGGGTGAGGGTTAGGGTTAGATTTTTTGTGAGGGGTAGGTTAGGGTTAGGGTGAGAGTTAGGGGGAGGAATATGGTTAGGCTTAGAATTAATGATAGGGTGAGTTTGAGTGTGTAGGTTAGGGTTAGGTTTAGGGTTAGGCTTAGGGTTAGGATGAGGGTGAGTGTGTGTGTTAGGGTTAGGTTTATGGTTAGGCTTAGGGTTAGGCTGAGGGTCAGGTTGATGGTGAGATAGTTAGGTTAGGGTGAGGGTTAGGCTTAGGATTATGGAGAGGTTTAGGATGAGGTTTATGGTTAGGATTAAGGTTAGGTTGAGGGCTAGGCTGAGAGTGATTTTGAGTTTTAGGGTTAGGGTGAGGTGTAGGGTTAGGGTTAGGGTTAGGGAGAGGGTCAGGATGACGTTTAGGGTTAGTGTTAGGTTTAGGGTGAATCTGAGGGTGTGGGTTAGGTTTGGGGTTAATGTTAGGGTTAAGGTTAAGGTGAGGGTTAGGGTGAGGGTGAAGGTTAGGGTTAGGGTTAGGATTAGGTTTAGTGTTAGGGTGAGTGTGAGGGTTAGGGTTAGGCTTAGGCTTAGGCTTAGGCTGAGGCTGAGTGTGAGGGTGGGGGTGAGGGTTAGGGTTAGGTTGAGGGTGAGTGTTTGGATTAGGGTTAGGGTTAGGGTTAAGTTTAGGTTTAGGGTTAGGAATAGTGTTATTGTTAGGGTTAGGTTTAGAGTTACAGTAAGGCTGAGGGTGAGGGTTAGGTTTAGGGTTAGGGTGAAGTTTAGGGTTAGGGTTAGGATTAGGGTTAGGTTTAGGTTGAGGTTTATGGTTAGACTTAGCCTTAGGGGGAGACTTAGGTCGAGGATTAAGGTTAGGGTTAGTGTTAGGGTTAGGGTGAGTGTTAGGGTCAGGTTGATGGTTAGGCTTAGGTTTAGGATTAGGATTAGGATAAGGGGTAGGGTGAGTGTGAGGGTTCGGTTGAGGGTTAGGTTTAGGCTTATAGTTTTGCTGAGGGTGAGGGTAAGGGTGAGGGTTAGGGTTAGGTTGAGTGCTAGGGTTAGGGATAGTGTGAGAGTTAGGGTTCGGTTTGAGTTTAGGGTTAGGGTTAGGGTTATGGTGAGCGTGAGGATTAGGGTTAGGTTGAGGGCTATTGTTAAGGTTAGGGTGAAGGTTAGGGTTAAGGTTAGGGTGATGGGTAGCATGAGGATTAGGGTTAGGTTTAGGGTTAGTGTGAGTGCTAGGGTGAGGGAGAGTGTTAGGCTTAGTGTTAGCGTGAGGTTTGGGATTAGGGTTAGGGTGAGGGTTAGGATGAGTGTTAGGGTTCCCTTAAGGGTGAGGGTTAAGGTTAGGGTGAGGGTTAGGGTTAGGGTTAGGATTAGGTTTAGGGTGAGGGTGAAGTTTAGGATTAGGGTTAGGGTAAGGGTTAAGGTTAGGTTTAGGGTGAGGATTAGATTGAGGATTATGGTTAGGGTTAGTGTGAGGTTTAGGTGAGGTTGATGGTGAGCGTTAGGGTTAGGGTAAGGGTGAGGTTTAGGGTTAGGGTTAGGATTATGGATAGGGTCAGGGTGAGGTTTAGGGTTAGAGTTAGGTTGAAGGGGAGGGTTAGGTTGAGGGTTAGGGTTAGGGTTAGTGTTAGGGTTAGCTTTAGGGTTAGGGTGAGGGTTACTTTGAGGTTTGGGGTTAGTGTTAGGGTTAGGGTTAGGATTAGGGTTAGGGTGAGGGTGAGTGTGAGGGTTAGGTATAGGATTAGGCTTAGGCTTAGGGTTAGGCTGAGGATGAGGGTGGGGGTGAGGATTAGTCTTAGGGTGATGGTTATCCTTAAGATTAGGGTGAGGTTTAGGATGAGAGTTAGGGTTAGAATTAGGGTTAGGCTGAATGCTAGGGTGAGGGTGAGGTTTAGTGTTAGAGTTAGGTTTAGGCTGAGGGTGATGGTGAGGGTGAGGCTTAGGGTTATGGTGATGGTTAGGGTTAGGGTTAGGGTGAGGGTTAGGATGTGAGTTCGCGTTAGGGTGAGGGTTAGTATGAGCGTGATGGTAAGAGTAAAGGTGAGGGTTACAGTAAGAGTGAGGGTTAGGGTAAGAGATAGGGTTCGGGTTAATTTTAGGGTGAGGGTAAGGGTGAGGGGTAGGTTTAGGTTTAGGGTGAGGGTTAGGTTTAGTGTGAGGGTTATGGTGAGGGTGAGGGTGAGGGTGAGGGTAAGGTTTATGGAGAGGGTTAGGGTGAGGGTGAGGGTTATGGTTAGGGTTATGTTGAGGGTGAGGGTTATGATTAGGTTTAGGGTTACGGTGAGATTTAGGGTGAGTGTGAGGGTTAAGGTTAGGGTTAGGTTTGTGGTGTGGATAAGTGATAGCATGAGGTTTGGGGTGAGTGTTAGAGTTAGCATTAGGTTTAGGGTGAGGGTTAGGTTCAGGGTTAGTGAAGAGAGCTGCGAGAGGCCGCACCTGGAAGATGGTGCCAGCTTCCGCCCTCCGCCTTCCCGATGGCGAGTGCTCTCTGTGGTAAACAACTCCTGATATGGCTAAGGCAAAGAATCTGGCTTGCTTCCGCGCACCTGAACCTATTGGTGGTTCCCACGTGGCGTATCAGGGTTGGCTACCCAGCGGGTACTTAAGGCTGTGGGGAATTCTCCCCGGGGTTGGGGTCAGAAGATTACTCAAAGGTCCTGAATAAACTGCAGAGAGAAGAGTTCGGTGTCGCGTCTTCCTTGCTGGTCGAGGCGGTAGCGACAGGTTAGGTTTAGGGTTAGGGTGAAGGTGCGGGTGAGAGTGAGGTTTAAGGTGAGGTTTAGGGTGAGTTTTAGGGTTAGGGTGAGTGTTAGGATTAGGGTTAGCATGAGGGTGACGGTGAGGGTGATGATTAGATTTAGAGTTAAGGTGAGGTTTCCGTTAAGTGTGAGGTTTAGGGTGGGGATGAGGTTAAGACTTAGAGTGAGGGTTAGGGTACGGGTGAGGGTTAGGGTTAGGGTTTGGGTTAGGGTGAGGGTTAGGGCTAGGTTTATACTTAGGGTTAGTGTGAGGGTTAGGCTGAGGGTTAGGATTAGGATTAGGGTGAGGGTTAGGGTGAGGGTTAGGGTGAGGGTGAGGGTGAGGGTGAGGGTGAGGGTTAATGTGAGAGTTAGGGCAATGGGTAGCGTTATGGATAGAGTGAGGTTTAGGTTTAGTGTGAGAGTTATGGTTAGGGTTAGGGTTAGGATTAGTGTGAGGTTAAGAATTAGGGTGACAGTTAGGGTGAAGTTGAGGTTTAGGGTTATGAATTTTGATGGGGTTAGTATTACGATGAGGGTGAGGGTGAGGGTGAGGGTTAGGGTTAGGGTTGTGGGAGGGCTATGGTGAGGATTAGGGTAAAGGTGAGGGTTAGGGTGAGGGTGATTGTAAGGGTAAAGGTGAGGGTTAGGCTGAGGGTGAGGTTTAAGATAAGGGTGAGGGTTAGGATTAGAGTGAGGGTTAGGTTAAGGGTTCAGGTTAGGGTTAGGGTGAGGGTTAGATTGAGGATTAAGGTTAGGGTTAGTGTGAGGTTTGGGGTGAGGATGAGGGTTATCGTTAGGTTGAGGGTTAGGTTTAGAATTAGGGTTAGGGTGAGGGCTTGGGTGAGGATGAATTTTAGGGTTAGGGTTAGGGTGAGGTTTAGGGTTAGGGTGAGGGTTAGGGTTAGTGTGAGGGTTAGTGTTAGAGTAAGGGTTAGTGTTAGGGTGAGGGTAAGTGTTAGGGTGAGGGTTAGGTTTAGGGTGAGGCTTATGTTTGGGGTGAGGGTTAATGTTAGGGTTAGGGTTAGTCTTAGGGTTAAGATTAGGATTAGGGTTAGGGTGAGGGTGAGTGTGTGGGTTAGGGTTAGGTTTAGGTTTAGGCTTAGGGTTAGGCTGTGGGTGAGGTTGCGGTTGAGGGTTTGGGTTAAGGTGATGGTTAGGGTTAGGGTTAGGGTGAGGATTAAGATGAGGGTTAGGATGAAGGTGAGGTTTAGGGTTATGTTTAGGGTGAGGTTTAGGGTTAGGGTTAGGGTTAGGCTTAAGATGAAGTTGAGGTTTAGGTTTAGAGTTAGGGTTAGGTTGAGGGTTAGGTTTAGGGTCAGTGTTAGATTTAGGGTTAGGGTGAGGATTAGGGTTAGGTTGAGGGTTAGGTTTAGGGCTGTCATTAGGGTTAGGGTGAGGGTGAGTGTGAGGATTAGTGTTAGGGTTAGGGGTAGGCCGAGGTTTAGGCTGAGGTTGAGGGTGAGGGTTAGGGTGAGGGTTATGGTTTGGATTAGGGTTAGGGTGCGGGCTAGGGTGAGGATGAGGGTTAGGGTTAGGCTTAGGCTTAGGATTAGGGTTAGGCTGAGGGTGTGGGTCGGGGTTAGGAATAGGTTTTGAGTGATGGTTAGGGTTAGGGTTAGGGTGAGTGTTAAGATGAGGGTGAGGGTTAGGCTTAGGTTTAGCGTTAGGGCTAGGGTGCGGATGAGGGTTAGGGTTAGTCTTAGGCTTAGGGTTAGGCTGAGGGTGAAGGTGAGGATGAGGGTTAATGTTAGGGTGATGGATAGGGTTAGGGTTAGAGTGAGTGTTAGGATGAGGGTTAGGGTTAGGGTGAGGTTTAGGGTGAGCAGATGGTAAGAGTAAAGATCAGGGTTAGGCTGAGGGTGAGTGTTCCCCTAAGTGTGATGGTTAGGATTAGAGTGTAGGTTAGGATAAGTGTTAGGGTGAGGTTAGGGTGAGGGTTAGGTTTAGGGTGAGGTTTAGGGTTAGGAATAGGGTTAGCTTTAGGATTAGTGTGAGGGTGAGGGTGAGTGTTATGGTTAGGGTTAGGCTTAGGGTTAGGCTGAGGGAAAGGGTGAAGGTGTAGGTTAGGCTGAGGGTGAGGGTTACGGTAAGGATGAGGGTTAGGGTTTGGGTGAGGGTTAGGGTAAGGTTTAGTGTTAGGGTTAGATTGAGGATTAGTGTTAGGGTTAGTGTGAGGATTAGGGTGAGGATGAGGGTTAGGGTTAGTGTGAGTGCTAGGGTGAGGGTGAAGTTTAGGGTTAGTGTTAGGGTGAGGATTAGGGATAGGGTGATGGTTAGGGTTAGTGTGAGCGTTAATGCTAGGGTTAGGGTTAGTGTTATGGTGAGGTTTAGGGTTAGGGTGAGGGTTATGGTTAGGTTGAGTGTTAGGATTAGGGTGAGGGTTATTGTTAGGGTTAGGGTTAGGGTTACTTTACGGTGAAGGTAAGGGTGAGGGTTAAGTTTGGGGTTAGAATCAGGTTTAGGTTTAGGGTAAGGGTGAGGGTGAGGTTTAGGGGTAGAGTTAGGGTTAGTGTTAGGTTTATGGTTTGGGTGAAGGTTAGGGTTAGGGTTAGGGTTAGGCTTAGGCTTAGGCTTAGGCCGAGCATGAGGGTGAGGGTTAGGGTTAGTGTTAGGGTGAGGGTTAGGGTTAGGGTTAGGGTGAGGGGTAGGATGAGATTTAGGGTAAAGGTTACGGTTAGGGTTTGGTTTAGGGTTAGGATTAGGGTTAGGGTTAGGTTTAGGGTTAAGTTTAGGGTTAGGGTTAGGTTTACGGTTAAGTTTAGGGTTAGGGTGAGGGTTAGGATTAGGGTTTGAGTTAGGGTGAGGGTGAGGGTAAGGATTAGGTTTAGGGTTAGGGTTAGGTTTAGAATTAGAATTAGGGTTAAGGTGAGGGTGAGTTTGAGGATTAGGGTTATGGTTAGGCTTAGGATTTGAGTTAGGGTTAGGGTGAGGGTTAGGGTTAAGGTGTGGCTTTGGGTTAGGGTTAGAGTGAGGGTTAGTGTGAGGGGTAGGCTTTGGCTGAGGGTTAGGTTATGGACTTGGGTGAGGGTGAGGGTTAGGGTGTTATGATTAGGGTGAGGGTTAGGATGAGTTTTAGCGTTAGGAATAGGGTTAGGGTGAGGGCTAGATTGAGGGTGAGTGTTAGGGTTAGCATTAGGGTGAATTTAGGGTTAGGGTTAGGGTTACATTGAGGGTGAGGGTTAGGGTTAGGGTTAGGGTGAGGGTTAGGATGAGGATGAGGGTTAGGGTGAGAGTTAGGGTGAGGGGGACAGTAGGGGTAAAGGTGAGGGTTAGGCTGAGTGTGAGTGTTATGGTAATGGTGAAGGTTAGGGTTAGGGTGAGGGTGAGGGTGCGGGTTAGGGTTAGGGTTAGGGGGAGGGGGAGGGTTAGATTGAGGATTAGTGTTAGGATTAGTGTGAGGTTTAGGGTGAGGATGAGGATTAGGGTTAGGGTGAGGGCTAGGGTGAGGGTGAGGTTTAGGGTTAGGTTTAGGGTGAGGTTTAGGGTTAGTTTAATGTTTAGGGTCAGTGTGAGTGTTAGTTTTAGGGTTAGGGTTAGTGTTAGGTTGAGGGTTAGTGGTAGGGTGAGGGTTATGGATAGGGTGAGGGTTAGGGTAAGGGTTAGGGTTATTTTTAGGATTAGGGTTAGGGTTACATTTTCGGTGAGTGTGAGGGTGACGGTTAGGGTTATGGTTAGGGTGAGGTTTAGGTTTAGGGTTAGGGTTAGAGTTAGAGTTAGGTTGAGGGTGAGGTTTAGGGTTAGAGTTAGGGTTAGTGTTAGGTTTATGGTTAGGGTGAAGGTTAGGGTTAGGGTTATGGTTAGGCTTTGGCTTAGGCTTCGGCCGAGCATGAGGGTGAGGGTTAAGGTTAGGGTTAGGGTGAGGGGTAGGGTTAGGTTAAGGGTGAGGGTTAGGATAAGATTTAGGGTTAAGGTTATGGTTAGGATTAGGTTTAGGGTTAGGATTAGGGTTAGGGTTAGGTTTAGGGTTAAGTTTAGGGTTAGGGTGAGGGTTAGGTTTAGGATTTGGGTTAGGGTGAGGCTGAGGGTAAGGATTAGGTCTAGGGTTCGGGTTCAGGTTAGGTTTAGGGTTAGGGTTATGGTGAGGATTAGGGTTATTGTTAATGTTATCGTTAGGGTTAAGTTTGCGGTAAGCGTGAGGCTGAGGGTGAGGGTTATTGTTATGGATAGGGTTAGAGTTAGATTTAGCGTTAGGTTGAGGGTTAGTGCGAGGGTTTGGGTTACGTTTAGGGTTAGGGTGAAGGTGAGTGTGAGGGTTAGATTTAGTTTTAGGCTTATGCTTTGGCTTAGGCCCAGCTTGAGGGTGAGGGTGAGGGATAGGCTTAGGGTGAGGATTAGGTTTAGAGTTAGGGTTAGGGTGAGGGTTAGGGTTAGGGTTAGTGTTAGAGTTGGTGTTAGGGTAAGGTTTAGGGTGAGTGTGAGGTTTAGGGTTAGGGTTACTGTTAGGCTTAGATTTAGGCTGAGGGTGAGGGTGAGGGTGAGGGTTAGGTTTAGGGTGAGGGTTGGGGTTAGGGTTAGAGTGAGGGTTAGGGTGAGGTTTAGGAATAGGCTTAGGTTTAGAGTATGGGCTAGGTTGAGGGTGAGGGTTAGGGTTAGGGTTAGGGTTAGAGTTAGTGTGAGGGTTAGGTTTCGGGTTAATGTTAGTGTTAGGGATAGGTTAGTGTTGGGCGGAGGGTGAGGGTGAGAGTGAGTGTTAGGGTTAGGGTGAGGATGAAGTTTAGGTTTAGAGTTAGCTTTAGGGTGAGGGTTAGTGTTAGGGTTAGGGTTAGTGTCACAGTTAGGGTTAGGGTGAGGGTGAGTGTGAGGTTTAGGGTTAGGATTAGAGTTAGGGTGAGGGAGAGGGTTAGCATGAGGGTTAGGCTTAGTCTTAGGGTTAGAGTATGGGCTAGGGTGAGGTTGAGGGTTAGTGTTAGCGTTAGGGTGAGGGTTAGGGTGAGTGTGAGGGTTATGTTTAGTCTTAGGTTTAGGCTTAGGCTTAGGCCGAGCATGAGTGTGAGGGAGAGGTTAGGGTTAGGATGAGAGTTAATATTTTAGGGTTAGGTTGAGTGTTAAGATGAGGTTTAGGGTTAGGTTTAGGGTTTGGGTGAGGTTTAGATTGAGGGTGAGGGTTAGGGTTAACGTTAGTGTGAGGTTTAGGGTTAGGGTTAGAGTTACGTTGAGGGTGAGGGTTAGGATTAGGTTAAGGGTTAGTGTTAGGGTTAGGGTGAGGGTGAGGGTTAGGATTAGGTTTAGGGTTAGGGTTATTGTTAGTTTTATGGTTAGAGTTAAGTTTACAATGAGGGTGAGGATGAGGGTGAGGGTTAGGATTAGGGTTAGGGTGAGGTTTAGGGTTAGGGTTAGGTTGAAGGTTTGGATTATGGTTAGGGTCACAGTGAGGCTAAGGGTTAGGCTGAGGTTTAAGGTTAGGGTGAGGGATAGGGTGAGGGTTAGTATGAGGGTTATGGTTACAGTGAGGTTGAGGGTTAGGATTAGTGTGAGGGTTAGGGTAGGATTAGTGTTAGGCTGAGGGTGAGGGATAGGTTTAGGTTTAGGTTCAGGGTTAGGGTTAGCGTTAGGATTAGGGTTAGGAGGAGGGTGAGTGTGAGGGTTAGGGTTAGGGTTAGGCTTAGGTTTAGACTTAGGGTTAGGCTGACGGTGAGGGTGGGGGTGAAGATTAGGTTTAGGGTGATAGTTAGGGTGAAATTTAGGCTGAGGTTTAGGATGAGATTTAGGGTTAGGGTGAGGATGATTGTAATGGTTAAGGTGAGGTTTAGACTGAGGGTGAGGGTTAAGATAAGGTTGAGTGTTAGGGATAGGTTTAGGGTTAGGGTAAGGGTTTGGGTTTCAGTTCGGGTGAGGTTGAGGGTGAGGGTTAGGTTGACATTTAGGGTTAGGGTTAGGGTTAGGGTGAGTGTTATTGTGAGCGTTAGGTTTAGGGTTAGGATAGGGGTTAGGGTTAGGGTGAAGGGTAGGGTTAGGTTTAGGGTTAGGGTTAGGGTGAGGGTTTGGATTAGGGTTAGGGTCAGAGTGAGGGTGAGGGTTAGGCTGAGGTTTAGGGTTAGGGTGAGGGATAGGGTGAGGGTTAGGATGAGGGTTATGGTTAAGGTGAGGGTGAGGGTTAGGATTAGTGTGAGGGTTACAGTTAGGATTAGGGTTAGGGTGAGGGTGAGGGTTAGGTTTAGGTTTTGGTTTAGGGTTAGGCTTAGGGTTAGGCCGAGGGTGAGGGTGGGGGTGATGATTAGGTTTAGGGTGATGGTTAGGGTTATGGTTAGGGTGAGGTTTAGGATGAGATTTAGGGTTAGGGTGAGGATGATGGTAATGGTTAAGGTGAGGTTTAGGCTGAGGGTGAGGGTTAAGATAAGGGTGAGTGTTACGGTTAGGTTTAGGGTTAGGGTAACAGTTAGGGTTTCGGTTTGGTTGAGGTTGAGTGTGAGGGTTAGTTTGACGTTTAGGGTTACAGTTAGGGTTAGGGTGAGGGTTATTGTGAGGGTTAGGTTTAGTGGTAGCGTAGGGGTAAGGATTAGGGTGAGGGGTAGGGTTTGGGTTAGGGTTAGGGTTAGGGTGGTGGTTAGAGTTAGGGATAGGTTTAGGGTTAGAGTTATGGTTAGAGTGAGGGTTAGTGTGAGGGTGAGGATTAGGGTTAGGGTTAGGGTGAGCTTAAGGGTTAGTGTGAGGTTAGGGTTAGGGTTAGCGTTATGGTTAGGGATAGGTTGAAGGTGAGGGTTATGGTGAGGTTTGGTGATAGCGTTAGGCTAGGGGTAAGGGTTCAGGTTAGGGGTAGGTTGAGGGTTAGTGTGAGGTTTAGGATGAGAGTGAGGGTTAGGGTAATCTTGAGTGTTAGGGTGATGGTTAGAGTGAGGGTGAGTTTTAGGGTTAGGGTTAGGGTGAAGTTGAGGGTTAGGGTTTGGGTGAGGGTGAGGGTTAGTGTTATGTTTAGGGTTAGCCTTAGGGCGAGGGTGAGGGTTATGATTAGGGTTTGAGATAGGGTTAGGGTTATTGTTAGGGTTAGGTTTAGGGTTAGGGTGAGTGTGAAGTTGAGGGTGAGAATGAGGGTTAGGTTTAGGGTTAGGATGAGTACTAGGTTGAGGGTTAGGTTTAGAGTTAGGGTTAGGGTGAGGGTGAGGTTTAGGGATAGAGTTAGGGATAGAGTTAGGTTTATGGTTAGGGTGAGGGTTATGGTTTTGGCTATGGTTAGGCTTAGGCTTAGGCGGAGCATGAGGGTGAGTGTTAGGGTTAGGATTAGGGTGAGGGTTAGGGTTAGGGTTAGGGTGAGCGGTAGGTTGAGATTTAGGGTTAGGATTACGGTTAGGGTTAGTTTTAGGGTTAGGATTAGGGTTAGGGTTAGGTTTAGGGATACGGTTAGGGTTAGGGTGAGGGTGAGGGTTAGGGTTTGGGTTAGGGTGAGGGTGAGGGTAAAGATTAGGGTTAGGGTTATGGTGAGGGTTAGTGTTAGGGTTACGTTTAGGGTTATGGTGAGGGTTAGGGTTAGGGTCAGGGTTATTGTTAGTTTTATGGTTAGGGTTAAGTTTGCGATGAAGTTGAGGCTGAGAGTGACGGTTTTGGTTAGGGTTAGGGTTAGGGTTAGCATTAGGGTGAGGGTGAGTGAGAAGGTTAGGGTTAGGGTTAGGGTTACATTTAGAGTTAGGGTGAGGGTGAGTGTGAGGTTTAGGTTAGTCTTAGGCTTATGCGTAGGCTTAGGCCCAGCTTGAGGTTGAGGTTGAGGGTTAGGTTTAGGGTGAGGTTTAGGGTTTGTTAGGTTTATGGTGAGGGTTAGGGTTAGGGTTAGGGTTAGTGTTAGGGTTAGCGTAAGGGGGAGGTTTAGTGTGAGTGTGAGTTTTAGGGTTAGGGTTACTGTTAGGCTTAGGTTTAGGCTGAGGGTGAGGGTGAGGGTGAGGGTTAGGTTTAGGGTGAGGGTTGGGGTTAGGTTTAGAGTGAGGGTTAGGATTAGGCTTAGGGTTAGGGAATGGCCTATGGTGAGGGTGAGGGTTAGGGTCAGGGTTAGGTTGAGGGTTAGGTTTAGGGTTAGTGTTAGGGTTAGGGTTTGGATTAGGGATAGGCTTAGTGTTAGGCGGAGGGTGAGGGTGAGGGTGAGGGTTATGGTTAGGATGAGGATGAGGTTTAGGTTCAGAGTAAGCATTAGGGTGAGGATTAGTGTTAGTGTTAGGGTTAATGTCACAGTTAGGTTTAGGGTGAGGCTGAGTCTGAGGGTTATGGTTAGGAATAGAGTTAGGCTGAGTGTGAGCGTTAGAGTGAGGGTTAGGCTTAGGCTTAGGTTTAGAGTATGGTCTAGAGTGAGGGTGGGGGTTAGTGTTAGGGTTAGGGTGAGTGTTAGGGTGAGTGTGAGGGTTACTGTTAGTCTTAGGCTTAGGCTTAGGCTTAGGTGGAGCATTCGTGTAAGGGAGAGGGTTAGGGTTAGGATGAGGGTTAGGGTTTTAGGGTTAGGGTGAAGGTTAGGATGAGGTTTAGGGTTAGGATTGTGGTTAGGGTGAGGGCTAGAATGAGGGTGAGGGTTAGGGTTAGCGATAAGGTGAGGTTTAGGGTTAGGGTTAGGGTTAGGGTGAGGTTGAGGGTTAGGATTAGGTTTAGGGTTAGGGTTATTGTTAGTTTTATGGTTAGGGTTAAGTTTACAGTGAGGGTGAGGCTGAGGGTGAGGGTTAGGGTTAGGGTTAGGTTTAGGATGAGGTTTAGGGTTAGGGTGAGGGATAGGGTGAAAATTAGGATGAGGGTTAGCATTACGGTGAGGGTGAGGGTTAGGGTTAGGATTAGGGTTAGGGTGAGGGTGAGGGTTAGGTTTAGGTTTAGGTTTGGGGTTAGGGTTAGCATTTGGATTAGGGTTAGGATGAGGGTGAGTGTCAGGGTTAGGGTTAGGGTTAGGCTTAGGCTTAGGTTTAGGCTGAGGGTGAGGGTGGGGGTGAGTATTAGGGTTAGGGTGATGGTTAGGGTTACGGTTAGGGTGTGGTTTAGGATGAGGTTTAGGGTTAGTGTGAGGATGATGGTAATGGTAAAGGTGAGCTTTAGGCTGAAGGTGAGGGTTAAGATAAGGCTGAGTGTTAGGGTTAATTTTAGGGTTAGGGTAAGTGTTATGGTTTGGGTTTGGGTGCGTTTGAGGGTGAGGGTGAGGTTGACGTTTAGGGTTAGGGTTAGGTTTAGCGTGAGGGTTATTGTGAGGGTTAGGTTTAGCGGTAGGGTAGGGGTAAGATTTAGGGTGTGGGGTAGGTTTAGGGTTAGGCTTAGGGTTAGGGTGGTGGTTAGAGTTAGGGATAGGGTTAGGGTTAGAGTTACGGTTAGAGTGAGTTTTAGTGTGAGGGTGAGGATTAGGGTTAGGTTTAGGGTTATGGTGAGCTTAAGGGTTAGGTTTAGGGTTAGGGTTAGCATTATTGTTAGGGATAGGGTGAGGGTGAGGGTTATGGTGAGGGTTAGTGATTGCGTTAGGCTAGGGGTTAGGGTTCGGGTTAGGGCTAGGGTGAGGGTGAGGGTGAGGTTTAGGATGAGAGTGAGGGTTAGGGTAAACGTGTTAGGGTGATGGTTAGAGTGAGGGTGAGTTTTAGGGTTAGGGTTAGGGTGAAGTAAGGGTTAGGGTTTGGGTGAGGGTGAGGGTTAGTGTTACGTTTAGGGTTAGCCTTAGGGTGAGGGTGAGGGTTATGATTAGGGTTTGGGTTAGTGTTAGGGTTATTGTTAGGGTAAAGGTTAGGGTGAGGGTGAGGGTGAGGGTGAGGGTCAGGGTTAGGGTTAGGGTTAAGATGAGTGCTAGTTTGAGTTTTAGGGTTAGAGTTAGAGTTAGGGTGAGGGTGAGGTTTAGGGTTAGAGTTAGGGTTAGAGTTAGGTTTATGGTTAGGGTGAGGGTTAGGTTTATGGCTATGGTT
Organism: Dipodomys merriami; assembly: GCF_024711535.1. Taxonomy (NCBI): domain Eukaryota; kingdom Metazoa; phylum Chordata; class Mammalia; order Rodentia; family Heteromyidae; genus Dipodomys; species Dipodomys merriami. Next base: position 317,793 of record NW_027202716.1, on the reverse strand, counting down.
AGGCTTAGGCTTATGCCGAGCATTAGAGTGAGGGTCAGGGTAGGGTGAGAGTTAGGATTAGGCTTATGTTTCAGGTATGGGCTCGGGTGAGGGTGAGGGTTAGGGTCAGGGTTAGGGTGAGGGTTAGTGTGAGGGTTAGATTTAGGGTTAGGGTTGGGGTTAGGTATAGGCTTAGTGTTAGGTGGAGGGTGAGGGTGAGGTTGAGAGTTAGGGTTAGTGTGCGGATGAGGTTTAGGGTTAGAGTTAGCATTAGGGTGAGGGTTAGGGTTAGGGTTAGGGTTAGTGTCACAGTTAGGGTTAGGGTGAGGGTGAGTGTGAGGGTTAGGGTTAGGATTAGACTTAGGGTGAGAGTGAAGGTTAGGGTGAGGGTTAGGCTTAGGCTTAGGCATAGAGTATGGGCTAGGATGAGGGTGAGGGTTAGTGTTAGGGTTAGGGTGAGTGTTAGGGTGAGTGTGAGGTTTAGGTTTAGTCTTAGTCTTAGGCTTAGGCGGATCATGAGTGTGAGGGAGAGGGTTAGGGTTAGGATGAAGGTTAGGGTTTTAGGGTTAGGTTGACTGTTAGAATGAGGTTTAGGGTTAGGATTAGGGTTAGGGTGAGGGCTAGAGTGAGGGTGAGGCATAGGGTTAGCGTTAGGTGTGGTTTAAGGTTAGGGTTAGGATTTCTTTGAGGGTGAAGTTTAGGGTTAGGCTGAGGTTTAGGATTAAGTTAGGGTGAGGGTGAGGGTTAGGATTAGGTTTAGGGTTAGGGTTATTGTTAGTTTTATGGTTAGGGTTAAGTTTACATTGAGGGTGAGGATGAGGGTGAGGATGTGGGTGAGGGTTAGGGTTAGGGTTAGGGTCAGGGTTAGGTTTAGGGTTAGGGTGAGGGTTTGGATTAGGTTTAGGGTCACAGTGAGGGTGAGGGTTAGGGTTAGGGATAGGCTGAGGTTTAGGGTTAGGGTGAGGGATAGGGTGAGGGTTTGGATGAGGGTTAGGGTTACGGTGAGGGTTAGGGTTAGTGTTAGGGTGAGGCTTACGGTTAAGATTAGGGTTAGGGTGAGTGTGAGGTTCAGGTTTAGGTTTAGGGTTAGCATTAGGATTAGGGTTAGGATGAGGGTGAGTGTGAGGGTTAGGGTTAGGGTTAGGCTTAGGCTTAGGGTTAGGCTGAGGGTGAGGGTGAGGTTGGGGATGAGGATTAGTGTTAGGGTGATGGTTAGGGTTACGGTTAGGGTGAGGTTTAGGATGAGGTTTAGGGTTTGGGTGAGGATGATGGTAATAGTAAAGGTGCGGTTTAGGCTGAGGGTGAGGTTTAAGATAAGGTTGAGTGTTAGGGTTAAGTTTAGGGTTAGGGTAAGGGTTAGGGTTTGGGTTTGGGTGAGGTTACGGGTGAGGGTGAGTTTGACGTTTAGGGTTAGGGTTAGGGTTAGCGTGAGGGTTATTGTGAGTGTTAGGTTTAGGGGTAGAGTAGCTGTAAGGTTTAGGGTGAGGGGTAGGGTTATGGTTAGTGTTAGGGTTAGGGTGGTGGTTAGATTTAGGGATAGGGTTATGGATACAGTTACGGTTAGAGTGATTGTTAGTGTGAGGGTGAGGATTAGGGTTAGCTTTAGAGTGAAGTTGAGGGTTAGGGTTTGGGTGAGGGTGAGGGTTAGTGTTATGTTTAGTGTTAGCCTTAGGGTGAGGGTGAGGGTTAGGATTAGGTTTAGGTTTAGGGTTAGGGTAAGTTTTAAGTTTAGGGTGATGGTTTGGTTTAGTGTGAGGGTTAGTTTTCGGGATAAGGTTAGTTTTAGGGTAAATGTAAGTGTTAGGGTGAGGTTTAGGGTAAGGTTGAGATTTAGGGTTAGAGTTAGGGTTAGGGTGAGGGTTAGGGTTAGGGTGTTAGGTTAGTGTTAGTGTGATGTTTAGGGTGGGGGTGAGTGTTAAGGTTAGGGTTAGGATTAGGATTAGGTTTAATGTGAGGGTGAGTGTGAGGGTTAGGGTTAGGTTTAGGGTTTGGATTAGCGTTATGGTGAGGGTGAGGGTGAGGTTTAGGGTTAGGGTGAGGGTTGGGGTTAGGAATAGAGTGAGGGTCTGGGTAAGGCTAAGGATTAGGCTTAGGGTTAGGGTATGGGCTAGGGTGAGGGTGAGGGTTAGGGTCAGGTTTAGAGTGAGGGTTACGATGAGGGTTAGGTTTAGGGTTAGTGTTAGGGTTAGGGTTGGGGTTAGGGATAGGCTTAATGTTAGGCGGAGAGTGAGGGTGAGGGTGAGGGTTAGGTTTAGGGTTTGGGTGAGGTTTAGGTTTAGTGTTAGTGTTAGAGTGAGGGTTAGTGTGAACATTAGATTTAGGTTGAGTGTTAGTATTAGGGTTAGGGTAAGGGTGAGTGTGAGGGTAAGGGTTAGACTTAGTCTTAGGCTTAGGCTTATTCTGAGCCAAAGGGTGAGGGTGAGGGTTAGGGTTAGGGTGAGGGTTAGGTTGAGGGTGAGGGTTATGGACAGGGTGAGGGTTAGGGTTAGGGTTAGGGTTATTGTTAGGATTAGGGTTAGGTTTAAAGTGACTGTGAGGGTGAGGTTTAGGGTTAGGGTTAGGGTGAGGATTAGGGTTAGAGTTAGCTTTAGGGTGAGGGTTAGGGTTAGGGTTAATGTTAGGGTTAGGGTTAGGCTTAGGCTTAGGTTTACGGTGAGTGTGAGGTTTAGGGTTAGGGTTACTGTTAGGCTTAGGTTTAGGCTGTGGGTGAGGGTGAGGGTGAGGGTTAGCGTTAGATTCGGGTTGGGTTTAGGGTTAGAGTGAGGGTTAGGGTGAGGTTTAGGATTAGGCTTAGGGTTAGGTTATGGGCTAAGGTTAGGGTGAGGTTTAGGGTCATGGTTAGGGTGAAGGTTAGTGTGAGGGATAGGTTAAGCTTTAATGTTAGGGTTAGGGTTGGGGTTAGGGATAGGCTTAGTGTTAGTTGGAGGGTTAGAGTGAGAGTGATTTTTAGGGTTAGGGTGAGGATGAGGTTTAGGGTTAGAGTTATCATTAGGGTGAGGTTTAGTGTTAGGGTTAGGGTTAGTGTTACAGTTAGGGTTAGGTGAGGGTGAGTGTGAGGGTTAGGGTTAAGATTAGACTTAGGGTGAGGGTGAGGGTTAGGGTGAGGGTTAGGCTTAGGCTTAGGCTTAGAGTATGGGCTAGGGTGAGGGTGAGGTTAGTTTCAGGGTTACGGTGAGGATTAGGTTGAGTGTGATGGTTAAGGTTAGGCTTAGGGTTAGTCTTAGGCTTAGGCTTCGAATGAGTGTGAGGGAGAGGGTTAGGGTTAGGATGAGGTTTAGGGTTTTAGGGTTAGGGTGAGGCTTAGGATCAAGTTTAGGGTTAGAGTTAGGTTTAGGGTTAGTGTGAGGGCTAGAGTGAGGGTGAGGGTTAAGGTTAGCTTTAGGGGGATGTTTAGGGTTATGGTTAGGGTTACGTTGAGGGTGAGGGTTAGGGTTAGTGTGAGGGGGACAGTAAGGGTAAAGGTGAGGGTTAGGCTGAGGGTGAGTGTTATGGTAATGGTGAAGGTTAGGGTAAGGGTGAAGGTTAGGTTTAGGGTTAGGGTGAGTGTGAGGGTTAGATTGAGCATTAATGTTACGGTTAGTGTGAGGTTTAGGGTGAGGATGAGAGTTAGGGTTAGGGTGAGGGCTAGGATGAGGGTGAGGTTTAGGGTTAGGGTTAGGGTGAGGTTTAGGGTTAGGGTTATGGTTAGGGTGAGGGTGAGGTTTAGGTTAGAATTAGGGTTAGGGTGAGGCTGAAGGTGAGGGTTAGGGTCATGGTTAGGATTAGGGTTAGGTTTACGTTTTCGGTGAGTGTGGGGGTGAGGGTTAGGGTTAGGGTTAGATTGAGGTTTAGATTTTGGGTTAGGGTTAGAGTTGGAGTTAGGGTGAGGGTGAAGTTTAGGGTTAGAGTTAGGGTTAGTGTTAGGTTTATGGTTATGCTGAGGGTTAGGGTTAGTGTTATGGTTAGGCTTAGGCTTAGGCTTAGGCCGAACATGAGTGTGAGCGTTAGTGTTAGGGTTAGGTTGAGGGTTAGGGTTAGGGTTAGGGTGAAGGGTAGGATGAGATTTAGGGTTAGGGTTACGGTTAGGATTATGTTTAGGGTTAGGGTTAGGGTTAGGGTTAGGTTTAGGGTTACTGTTAGGGATAGGGTGAGGGTTAGGTTTTCGGGTTTGGGTTAGGGTGAGGGTGAGGATAAGGATTAGGGTTATGGTTAGGGTTAGGGTTAGGTTTAGGATTAGGGTTATAGTTAGGGTTAGTGTTAGGGTTAGGTTTAGGGTTATGGTGAGGATTAAGGTTAGGGTTAGGGTAATACTTAGTGTTATGTTTAGCGTTAAGTTTACGGTGAAGGTGAGGCTGAGCGTGAGTTTTATGGTTAGAATTAGTTTTAGTTTTAGGGTGAGGGTTAGTGTGAGGGTTAGGTTTAGGGATAGGATTAGTTTTGGGTTAGGATGAGGTTAGTCTTAGACTTATGCTTAGGCTTTGGCCCAGCTTGAGGGTGAGTGTGAGGATTAGGGTTAGGATGAGTGTTAGGGTTAGGGTAAAGGTTAGGGTTAGGGCTATGTTGAGGGTTAGGGTTAGGGTTAGGGTGAGTTTTAAGTTTAGGGTGATGGTTAGGGTTAGTGTGAGGGTTAGTGTTCGGGTTAAGGTTAGTTTTAGGGTGGAGGTAAGTGTTAGGGTGAGGTTTAGGGTTAGGGTGAGGTTTAGGGTTAGAGTTAGGGTTAGGGTGAGGGTTAGGGTTAGGGTTAGTGTTAGGGTTAGGTTTAGGGTGAGGTTTAGGGTTGGGTTGAGTGTTAGGGTTAGGATTAGGATTAGGGTTAAGGTGAGGGTGAGTGTGAGGATTAGGGTTAGGGTTAGGGTTAGGATTAGAGTTATGTTGAGGGTGAGGGTGACGGTTAGGGTTAGGGTGAGGGTTGCGGTTAGGGTTAGAGTGAGGGTTAGGGTGAAGTTTAGGATTAGGTTTAGGGTTAGGGTATGGGCTAGGGTGAGGGTGACGTTTAGGGTCAAGGTTCGAATGAGGTTTAGGGTTAGGTTTAGGATTGGGGTTAGTGTTAGGGTTAGGGTTGGGGTTAGGGATAGGCTTAGTGTTAGGCGGAGGGTGAGGGTGAGGGTTAGGGTTAGGGTTTGGGTGAGGTTTAGGGTTAGTGTTAGTGTTAGGGTGAGGGTTAGTGTGAAGTTTAGTGTTAGGGTGTGTGTTACTGTTAGGGTTAGGGTGAGTGTGAGGGTAAGGGTTACTCTTAGTCTTAGGCTAAGGCTTATTCCGAGCCTAAGGGTGAGTGTGAGGGTTAGGATTAGGGTGAGGGTTATGGACAGGGTGAGAGTTAGGGTTATTTTTAGGGTTAGGGTTAGGGTGAGGGTTAGGGTTAGGGTTAGGTTTAGGCTTAAGGTTAGGCATATGCTTTGGGCGAGCATGAAGGTGAGGGTTAGGGTTAGGTTTAGTGTGAGGGTTAGGGTTAGGGTGAGGGTTCCGATGAGGTTTAGGGTAAGGGTTAGGTGTAGGGTTAGGGTAAGGTTTAGGTTTTGGGTTAGGGTTAGGGTTAGGTTTAGGGTTTGGGTTAGGGTTATGGTGAGGGTTAGAGTTAGGGTTTGGTTTAGGGTGAGGTTGAGTGTGAGAATTAGGGTTAGAGTTAGGGTTAGGGTTAGGGTAAGGTTTAGGGTTACGGTTAGGATTAGGCTTAAGGGTAGGGTTACAGTGATGGTTAGGGTTATGGTTAGGGTTAGCGTTAGGGTTATTGTTAGTGTTATGGTTAGAGTTAAGTTTGCAGTGAGGGTGAGGCTGAGAGTGAGGTTTATGGTTAGGTTTAGGGTTAGGGTTAGTGTTGGGGTTAGCGTTAAGGTGAGGTTTAAGGTGAGGGTTAGGGTTGGTGATAGGATTAGAGTTATGCAGAGGGTGAGGGTGAGGGTTAGGGTTAGGTTGAGGGTTGGGGTTAGGGTTAGAGTGAGGTTTAAGGTGAGGGTTAGGATTAGGCTTAGGGTTAGGTTATGGGCTTGGGTGAGGGTGAGGGTTAGGGTGAGGTTTAGTGTGAGGGTTAGGTTTAGGGTTAGTATTAGGGTTAGGGTTGGGGTTAGTGATAGTCTTAGTGTTAGGCGGAGGGTGAGGGTGAGGGTGAGGGTTAGGGTTAGGGTGAATGTTACTGTGAGCGTTAGGGTGAGGTTGAGTGTGAGGGTAAGGTTTAGTCTTAGGCTTAGGCTTAGGTTTAGGCCGAGCCTAAGGGTGAGAGTGAGGGTTCGGGTTAGTGTTCGGGTTAGGGTTAGGGTGAGGGTTATGGATCGGGTGAGTGTTAGGTTTAGGGTTAAGGTTATTGGTAGGATTAGGATTAGGTTTAAAGTTTCTGTGAGGGTGAGAGTTAGGGTTAGGGTTAGGGTTAGGGTTAGGGTGAGGTTTAGGGTTAGAGTTAGGGTTATTGTTAGGGTTAGGGTTAGGGTGAGCATTAGGGTGAGGGTTAGGGTTAAGGTTAGGGTTAGGCTTAGGCCGAGCATGAGGGTGAGGGTTAGTGTGAGGGTTAGGGTTAGGGGTAGGGTGAGGGTTAGGATGAGGTTCAGGGTTAGGGTTAGGTTTAGGTTTATGGTTAGGGTTAGGGTAGGTTTAGGGTTAGGGTTAGGGTTAGGGTGAGGGTTAGGGTTAGGGTTTGGGTTATGGTGAGGGTGAGGGTGATGATTAGGGTTAGGATTAGGGTTAGGGTTAGGGTAAGGTTTAGGGTTATGGTTAGGGTTAGGGTTAGGTTTACAGTGAGTGTTAGGGTTAGGGTTAGTTTTAGGGTTATTGTTATTTTTATTGTTATGGTTAAGTTTGTGGTGAGGGTGAGGCTGAGGGTGAGGTTTATGGTTAGGTTTATGGTTAGGGTTAGGGTTAGAGGTAGTGTTAGTGTGAGGTTTAGGGTGAGGTTTAGGACTAGGGTTAGGATTAGGAATAGGGTTAAGGTGAGGGTGAGTTTGAGGATTAGGTTTAGGGTTAGGGTTAGGATTAGAGTTAGGGTGAGGGTCAGGGTGAGGGTTAGGTTTAGGTTGTGGGTTTGGGTTAGGGTTAGAATGATGTTTAGATTGAGGGTTAGGCTTAGGCTAAGAGTTAGGGTATGGACTAGCGTGAGGGTGAGGTTTAGGGTTAAGATGAGGGTTAGGGTGAGATTTATGGTTAGGGTTAGTGTTAGGGTTCGGCTTAGTGTTAGGCGGAGGGCTAGGGTGAAGTTGAGGGTTAGGGTTAGGGTGAGGTAGAAGTTACAGTTAGTGTTAGGGTGAGAGTTAGTGTGAGGTTTAGGGTAAGGGTTAGTGTTATGGTTAGGGGTAGGGTGAAGGTGAATGTGAGGCTTAGGGTGTCTTAGGCTAAGGCTTAGGCTTAGGCCGAGTATAAGTGTGAGGGTGAGGGTTAGGGTGTTAAGATTAAGGTGAGACTGAGCGTGAGGTTTAGGGTAAAGATTAGGGTTAGGTTGAGGGCTAGAGTGAGGGTGAGGGTTAGTGTTAGCATTAGGGTGAGGTTAGGGTTAGGGTTAGGGTTAGGATTAGGATGAAGGATAGGTTGAGGGTTAGGGTTACTATTAGGATTAGGGTGATGTTAAGTGTTATTGTGAGTATTAGGGTTAGGTTGAGGTTTAGGGTGAGGGTGAGGGTTAGGGTTAGGGTTAGGCTGAAGGTGAGGGTGAGGTTTAGGGTTAGTGTTTGGTTTAGAGTGAGGATGAGGGTTAGGGTGAGGAGTACGGTTAGGGTAAGAGTGAGGGTGAGGTTTAGGTTTAGCTTTAGGGTTAGGGTTAGGGTTAAGCTGAGGATGAGGGTGAGGGTTAGGGTTAGGGTTAGGATGATGGTTAGGGTTAGTGTTAGGGTGAGAGTGAGGGTGAGGTTTAGGGTTAGGATATTTGTTAGGCTGAGGTTGAGGGTGAGAGTGAGTGGTAGGGTTGTGGTTAGGATGAGGATTAGGGTTAGTGTGATTTTTAGGGTGAGGGTGACTGTAACGGTTAGGGTGATGATTAGGGTGAAGTAAGGGTTATGGTTAGTGTTAGTGTTAGGGTTAGGGTTAGGGTTAGGGAGAGGTTTAGGGTTATGGTTAGGTTGTGGGTAAGTGTTAGAGTGAGGGTTAGGATGAAGGTTAGGGTTAGTTTGAGGGTTAGAGTCAGGGTTATGGTTATGTTGAGGGTAAGGATTAGGGTGCAGTTTAGGGTGAGGGTGATGGTTAGGGTTAGGATGAGGGTTAGGGTTAGTGTGAGGGTTAGAGTTAGGGTTAGGGTTAGGTTGAGGGTAAGGCTTAGGGTTAGGTTTAGGGTGACGGTGAGGGTTAGTGTGAGGGTTATTGTTTGGTTTAGCGTAAGGTTTATGGTGAGGTCTAATGTGAGGTTGAGGGTTTTGTTGAGGGTGACGGTGAGGGTGAGTGTTTCGGTTAGGTAAGGGTTAAGGTTAGGGTTAGGGGGAGGATTAGGGGGAGGATCAGGGATAGGATGAAGTTTAGGGTTAGAGTGATGGTTAGAGTTAGTGTGAGGTTTAGGGTGAGTGTTAGGATTATGGTGAGGTTTAGGGTTCGGTTTGCATTAGGGTTAGGGTGAGGGATAGGGTGTTTTTGACGATTAGGTGTAGGTTTAGAGTTAGTGTTAGGGTGATGGTTAGGGTTAGGGTTAGGGTTAGGATGAGGGTTAGGGTAAGGGGTAGGGTTAGGGTTAGGGTGAATAGTAGGATTAGGGTGACGGTTAGAGTAAGGGTTAGGGTTAGGGTTAGGGTGAAGTTAAGGATTAGGGTGAGGGTGAGGGTTAGTGTTAGGTTTAGGATGATGGTGAGGGTGAGGGTTAGGGTTAGGGAAATGGTTAGCTTTTGGGTTAGTTTGAGGATTAGGGTGAGGTTTTGGGTTAGGGTGACCGTTTGGTTTAGGCTGAGTGTTAGGTTTAGGGTTAGGGTGAGGCTTAGGGTTAGTGTGATGTTTAAGGTGAGGGTGAGGCTGAGGGTGAGGGTTCGGGTTCTCGTGAGGGTTAGGGTTTGGGTGAGGGTTAGGGTTAGGGTGAGGGTGATGTTGAGGTTGAAGTTTAGTGTGAGCATGAGGGGTAGGGGTAGGGTTAGGTTGAGGTTTAGGTTTAGGGTTAGTGTTAGGTGAGTGTTACAGGGATGGATAGGGTTAGGGTGAGAGTTTGGATTACTGTGTGTGTTAGGGTTATGGTTAGGGTGAGGGTAAGGATTAGGGTTAGGTTTAGTGTGAGGTTGAGGATTAGGGTTAGGGTTAGGGTTATGGGGAGGGTGAGGGTGAGGGTTAGGGTTAGGTTTAGGGTTAAGTTTAGGGTGAGGGTTTCGGTGAGCGTTAGGTTTAGGGCAAGGGTGAGGGTAAGGTTTAAAGTGAAGGTTAGAGTAAGGGTGAGGGATAGGGTTAGGATTATTGTGAGTAATAGGGTGAGGGTTAGTGTTAGGGTGAGGGTGAGTGTTAGGATGAGGGTTTTGGTTAGTGTTAGGGTTAGTGTGAGGGTTAGGGTGAGGGTGATGGTTAGGGTTAGGGTTAGTGGTGAGGGTGAGGGTTAGGGTTAGGTTTAGGATTAGGGATAGGGAGAGGATTAGTGTTATGATTTGGGTGAGGGTTAGGCTGAGGGATAGGGTTAAGGTTAGATTTAGTGTGAGGATTCGGGTTAGGGTTAAGGTGAGGGTAAGGGTTAGGATGAGGGTGAAGTTTAGGGTTAGCATTAGCGATAGGGTGAGGGTTAGGGTGTGGGTAAGGGTTTGGGTAAGGGTTAGGGTGAGGGTGAGGGTGAGGTTTAGGGTTATGGTTTTTGTTAGGCTGAGGTTGAGGGTGAGGGTGAGAGTTAGGGTTGGGGTGAGGGTGAGGGTTAGGGTTAGTGTGATTGTTAGGGTGAGGGTGACTGTAACGGTTAGGGTGATGATTAGGGTGAAGTGAGGGTTAGGGTTAGGGATAGGGTTAGGGTGAGGGTTTGGGTTAGGGTGAGGGTTAGGTTTCACGTGAGGGTTAGTGTTAGGTTTAGGTTTAGGATGAGGATTAGGGTTGGTGAAAGGGTTAGGGTGAGGGTGAGGGTTAGGATTAGCGTTAGGGTTAGGATGAGGGTGAGGGTTAGGGTTAGGTTAGGCTGAGGGTGAGGGTGAGGGTGAGGGTTAGAGTTGGTGTTCGTGTTAGTGCTAGTGTTAGGGTTAGGGTGAGGGTTACGCTGAGGGTTAGATTGTGGGTAAGTGTTAGAGTGAGGGTTAGAATGAGGGTGAGGTTAGGGTTAGTGTGAGGGTAAGGGTTAGTGTGAGGGTTAGGGTGAGGTTGAGGGTTAGTGTAAGCATAAGGGTTAGGGTGAGCGATAGGGATAGGGTTAGGTTTAGGCTTAGGGTGAGGGTGAGGGTTAGGGTGAGGCTGAGGGTTAGGTTGAGGGTTAGGATTAGGGTTAGGGTGAGGGTGTGGGTGAGGGTTAGTGTTAGGATTAGTGTTAGCTTTAGGGTTAGGCTGAGGGTGAGTTTGAGGGTGAAGGTGAGGGTTAGGTTTAGGTTTAAGGTGAGAGTTAGGGTTAGTGTGAGGGTTAGGGTGAGCGGGAAGGTTAGGGTTATGGTTAGGGTGAGTGTTAGTGTGAGGGTTAGTGTTAGGGTTAGAGTTAGGATAAGGTTAGGATTAGGGTTAGGGTTAGGGTTAGGCTGAGGGGAAGTGTTAGAGTGAGGGTTAGGATGAGGGTTAGGGTTATTTTGAGGGTTAGATTTAGGGTTAGGTTAGGGTGAGGGTAAGGTTTAGGGTGAGGTTTAGTGTGAGGGTGAAGGCTAGGGTTAGGATGAGGGTTAGGGTTAGTATTAGGGTTAGAGTTAGGGTTAGGGTTAGGGTAATTTTAAGGCTTAGGGTTAGGTTTAGGGTAACGGTGAGGGTTAGTGTGAGGGTTATTGTTAGGTTTAGGGTAAGGTTTATCGTGAGGTCTAATGTGAGGTTGAGGGTTACGGTGAGGGTGAGGTTGAGGGTGAGGGTTTCGGTTAGGTAAGGGTAAAGATTAGGGTTAGGGTGAGAATTAGGGGGAGGGTCAGGGATAAGATGAAGTTTAGGTTTAGAGTGATGGTTAGGGTTAGTGTGAGGTTTTGGGTTAGGGTTAGGGTTAGGGTGAGGTTTAGGGTTCTGGTTTGCATTAGGGTTAGTGTGAAGGTTAGGGTGTTTTTGAGGGTTGGGGTAGGGTTAGGGTTAGTGTTAGGGTGAGGGTTAGGGTTAAGGTTAGGGTTAGGATGAGGGTTAGGGTAAGGGGTAGCATTAGGATTAGGGTGAATGTTAGGATTAGGGTGATGGTTAGAGTAAGGGTAAGGGTTAGCGTTAGGGTGAGGTTAAGGATTAGGGTGAGGGTGAGGGTTAGTGTTAAGTTTAGGGTGATGGTGAGGGTGAGGGTTAGGGTTATGGTAATGTTTAGCGTTAGGGTTAGTTTGAGGATTAGGGTGAGGTTTTGGGTTAGGGTGACCGTACGATTTAGGCTGAGTGTTAGGTTTAGGGTTAGGGTGAGGCTAAGGGTTCGTGTGATGTTTAGGGTGAGGGTGAGGCTGAGGGTGATGGTTCGGGTTCTTGTGAGGGTTAGGGTTTTGGTGAGGGTTAGGGTTAGGGTGAGGGTGATGGTGAGGTTGAAGTTTTGGGTGAGCATGAGGGTTAGGGTTAGGGTTAGGGTGAGGTTTAGGTTTAGGGTTATTGTTAGGTGAGGGTTACAGGGAGGGATAGGGTTAGGGTTAGGGTGAGAGTTAGGATTACTGTGTGGGTTAGGGTTATGGTTAGGGTGAGGGTAAGGATTAGGGTTAGGTTTAGTGTGAGGGTGAGGATTAGGGTTTGGGTTAGGCTTATGGGGAGGGTTAGGGTGAGTGTTAGGGTTAGGTTTAGGTTTAAGTTTAGGGTGAGGGGTACGGTGAGGTTTACGTTTAGGGCTAGGGTGAGGGTAAGGTTTAGAGTGAGGGTTAGAGTGAGGGTGAGGGTTAGGGTTAGGGTTAGGGTGAGTGATAGGGTGAGGTTAGGGCTAGGTTTAGGGTGAGGTTTAGGGTGAGGGTAAGTGTTCGGGGGAGGTTTAGGGTGAGGATGAGTGTTAAGGTTAGGTTTAGGGTTAGGGGTAGGGTGAGGGTTGGAGTTAGGGTGACGGTTACTTTGAGGGTTTTTGTTAGTATTAGGATTAGGTCTAGGGTGTGGTTTAGGGTGAGTGTGAGGGTTAGTGTTAGGGTGTTACGGTTTGGGTGAGGGTTAGTGTGAGTTTTAGGGTTACGGTTAGACTAAGTATTAGGGTGAGGGTTAGGATGAGAGTTAGGGTGAGGGTTAGGGTGAGGGTAAGAGTTCGGGTGAGAGTTAGGGTTAGGTTGAGGTTTAGTGTTAGGGTTAAGATGAGGTTTAGTGTGAGGGTGAGGATTAGGGTGAGGGTTAGGGTTAGGGTGAGGTTAGGGTGAGGGTTTTGGTTAGTGTTAGGGTTAGGGTTAGGGTGTGGGTTAGGGTGAGGGTGAGGCTTAGTGTTAGGGTAGGGGTTAGGGTTAAGTGAGGGTTAGGGTTAGATTGAGGGTTAGAGTGACGGCTAAGGTGAGGGTGAGGGTGAGGTTAGGGTTAGGGTGAGAATTGGGGTTCGGGATAGGGTTAGAGTTAGGGTAAAATTTACAGTGAGGGTTAGGGTTTGGGTTAGGGTGAATGTTAAGGTTAGCGGTAAAGTGAGGGATAGGTTTAGTGTGAGGCTTATAGTTAGGTTTAGTGTTAGGGTTAACGTGAGGGTAAGGGTTAGTGTGAGTGTTAGGGTGAGGGTGAGGTTTAAGGTAAGTGTGAGGTTTAGGGTGAGGTTTAGTGTTAGAAGTAGGTTTAGGGTTAGTTTGAGGTTTAGTGTGAGGGTTAGGGTTAATGTCAGGGTTAGGGTTAGGTTGAGGGTTAGGGTTAGGATTAGGGTGAGGATTAGAATGAGGGTGAGGGTTAGGATAAGGGTGAGGCTTAAGGTGAGTGTGACGGTTAGGGTTAGGCTTAGGGATATTGTGAGGTTTAGGGTTAGGTTTAGGTTTAGCGTTAGGGAAAAGTTTACGGTGAGGGTTAGGGTTAGGGTTAGGGTTAGGGTGAATTTTAGGGTTAGGGGTAGGCTGAAAGATAGGTTTTTTGTGAGGTTTAGGGTCAGGATTAGAGTTAGGATTAAGGTCAGGGTAATTGTTAGGGTGAGGCTTAGGGTGAGGGTGAGGGTTAGAGTTAGCATTAGTGTTAGGGTGAGGGTTATGCTGAGGGTTAGGTGTTAGGTTTAGGCTTAGGGGTTGGGTTAGGGTGATGGTGAGGGTTAGGGTTAATGTTAGGGTTAGGTTGAGAATTAGGGTGAAGTTTAGGGTTAATGTTAGGGATGGGGTTAGGGTGAGGGTTAGGGTTAGGGTTAGTGTGAGGGTTAGAGTTAGAGTTAGGGTTAGGTTTAGGGTGAGGGTAAGTGTTAAGGTGAGGGTTAGGGTGAGGGTGATTGATAGGGTTAGCATAAGGTTTAGGGTGAGTTTGAGCTTTACGATTAGCATTAGGGTTAGGGGAAGGTCTAGGGTGAGGATTAGGGTTAGTGTTAAGGTGAGGGTGAGTTTGAGGGTTAGGGTGAGAGTGAGAGATAGCGTTAGGGTTAGGGATAGAGTGAGGGTTAGGGTGAGGGCTAGGGTGAGGGTGAGGGTTAGGGTGTGGTTGAGGTTGAGGGTGAGGATTTCGCTTACGTAAATTTGAGGGTTAGGTTTAGGGTTAGGGTTAGGTTTAGGGTTAGCGTGAGGGTCAATATTAGGGTTAGGGAAAGGATGAGTATTAGCGTGAGGGTTTGGTTATGGTTTGGGTTAGGGTTAGGATTAGTGTGAGGGTTAGGTTAAGGATTAGACTTAGGGTTTGGATGAGGTTAAGTGTGAGGGTGAGGTTTAGGGTGAGGGTGAGGTTTAGGGTGAGGGTGAGGTTTAGGGTTAGGGTTAGGGTTAGGGTGTGAGTTAGGGTGAGGGTTGGGGTTAGGGTTAGGGTGAATGTTAGGGTTAGGTTTAGGGTTAGGGTGTGGGTGAGTGTGAGTGTGAGGGTTAGGGTTAGAGTTAGGGTGAGGTTTAGGGTTAGGATTATGGTTAGGGTTAGGGTTAGGTTGAGGATGAGGGTGAGGGTGAGAATGAGGATTTGGGTGAGGGTTAGGTTTAGAGTTAGGAATAGAATGAGGATTAGGGTAAGGGGTAGGGTTAGGTTTAGGGTGAGGGTTAGGGATAGTGTGAGGTTTAGGTTAAGGGTTAGGTTTAGAGTTAGGAGGAGGTTAAGGGTTAGGGTGAGAGTTAGGGTGAGGGTAAGGGTTAGGTTTAGGGTTAGGGTTGGAGTGAGGGTTAGGGTGAGGGTTATAGGGTTAGGGTTAGTATGAGGGTTAGGGTGAGGGTTTAGTGTTAGGGATAGGGTGAGGGTTAGGGTGAGTGTAAGAGTTCAGGTGAGGGTTAGGGTGAGGGTGAGGGTGAGGGTTAGGGTTAGGGTGAGGGGTAGGTTGAGGGGTAGGATTAGGGTTAGGGCTAGGGTGAGGTTTAGGCTGAGGGTTTCGTTTAGTGTTATGGTTAGGTTTAGGGTGAGGGTTAGGTTGAGGGTGAGGGTTTGGTTTAGGGTAAGTGTTAGGTTTAGGTTGAGGGTTGGGGTTAGGTTGAAGGTTATGATGAGGGCTAGGGTGAGGTTGAGGGTTAGGGTTAGCGTTAGGGATAATGTGATGTTTAGGGTTAGGGATAGGTTTAGGGTTAGGGTAAGGGTTAAGCTGAGGATTAGGGTGAGGGTTAGTGTTAGGGTAGAGAGAATGTTAAGTTTAGTGTTAGAGTGAGATGTAGGTTTCGTGTGAGGGGTAGGGTTAGGTTTAGCGTTTGAGATAAGGTGAGGGTAAATGTTAGGGTGAGTGTTAGGGTGAGGGTCAGGATTAGGGTGAGCATTAGGGTTAGGGTCAGAGTTATGTTTAGCTTTAGGTTTAGGGTGAGTGTTATGGTTAGTGTGAGAGTTAGGGTGAGGTTGAAGGTAAGTGTTAAGGTGAGGGTTAGGTTGAGGTTGAGAATTAGGGTATGGGTGAGCTTTAGGGTGAGGGTTATAGTTTGGGTTAGGGTTAGGATTAGGTTGACGGATAGGGTAAGTTATAGGGTTAATATTAGGGTTAAGGTTAGGGTTAGGGTTAGTGTTAGGGTGAGAGTTAGGATTAGGTTTAGGGTTAGGATGAGGGTTAGGGTAAGGGGTGGGGTTAGGGTTAGGGTGAATGTTAGGATTAGGGTGACGGTTAGGGTAAGGGTAAGGGTTAGGGTTAGGGTGAGGTTAAGGATTAGTGTGAGGTTGAGCGTTAGTGTTAGGTTTAGGGTGATGGTGAGGGTGAGGGTTAGTTTTAGGGTGAGGGTGAGGCTGAGGTTGAGGGTTAGGGTTAGTGTAATGGTTAGCGTTAGGTTAGTTTGAGGTTTAGGATGAGTTTTTGTGTTAGAGTGACCTTTAGGTTTAGGCTGAGTGTTAGGTTTAGGGTTAGGGTGAGGGTTAAGGTTAGTGTGATGTTTAGGGTGAGGGTGAGGCTGTGGGTGAGGTTGAGGGTTCACGTGAGGGTTAGGGTTTAGGTGATGGTCAGGGTTAGGGTGAGGGTGATGTTGAGGTTGAAGGTTAGGTTCAGCATGAGGGGTAGGGATAGGGTAAGGGTGAGGTTTTGTTTTAGGGTTAGTGTTAGGTGAGGGTTACAGGGAGGGATAAGGTTAGGGTTAGGGTGAGAGTTAGGATTACTGTGTGGGTTAGGATTATGGTTAGGGTGAGATTAAGGATTAGGGTTAGGTTTAGTGTGAGGGTGAGGATTAGGGTTAGGGTTAGGGTTATGGGGAGGGTTAGGGTGACGTTTAGGGTTAGGTTTAGGCTTAAGTTAAGGGTGAGGGTTATGGTGAGCGTTAGCGTTATGGCTAGGGTGAGGGTAAGGTTTAGAGTGAGGGTTAGAGTGAGGGTGAGGGTTAGGGTTAGGGTTAGGGTGAGTGATAGGGTAGGGTTAGGGTTAGATTTAGGGTGAGGGTTAGGGTGAGGGTAAGTGTTCTGATGAGGGTTAGGGTGAGGATGAGTGTTAGGGTTAGGTTTAGGGGTAGGGGTAGGGTGAAGGTTAGAGTTAGTGTGTGGGTTAATGTCAGGAATTTGGTTAGTGTTCAGGTTAGGTCTAGGGTGAGGTTTAGGGTGAGGGTGAGCGTTAGTGTTAGGGTAAGTGTTACGGTTTGGGTGAGGGTTAGGGTTAGGGTTAGGTTTAGGATAAGGATTACGGTGAGGGTTAGGATGAGAGATAGCGTGAGGGTTAGGGTGAGCGTAAGAATTCTGGTGAGGGTTAGTGTTAGGGTTAAAATGAGGTTTAGTGTGATGTGAGAATTAGGGTTATGGTTAGGGTTAGGGTGAGGTTAGGGTGAGGGTTTTGTTTAGTGTTATGGTTAGGGTTAGGGTGTGGGTTAGGGTGAGGGTGAGGTTTAGTGTTAGAGTAGGGCTTAGGGATATGGTGAATGTTAGGTTTAGATTGAGGGTTAGAGTGAGGCCTAGGGTGAGTGTGAGTGTAAGGGTTAGGGTTAGGGTTAGGGTGATAATTGGGGTTAGGGATAGGTTTAGGGATAGGGTAAAGTTTACAGTGAGGGTTAGGGTGAGGGTTAGTTTTAGTGTTATGGTGAATGCTAGGGTTAGGGGTAAGGTGAGGGATAGGTTTAGTGTGAGGTTTCGGGTTAGGTTTAGTGTTAGGGTTAACGTGAGGGTAAGGATTAGGGTGAGGGTTAGAGTGAGGGTGAGGGTTAGGGTAAGTTTGAGGTTTAGGGTGAAGGTTAGGGTTAGGGATAGGGTTAGGGTTAGGTTGACGTTTAGGGTGAAGGTTAGGGTTAGGGATAGGGTTAGGGTTAGGTTGAGGTTTAGTGTGAGGGTTAGGGTTAATGTAAGGGTTAGGGTTAGGGTGAGGGTTAGATTTGGATTAGGGTGAGGATTAGAGTGAGGGTGAGAGTTAGGATGAGGGTTAGGCTTAGGGTGAGGGCTTAGGGTGAGGGTGACGGTTAGTTGTAGGGTTAGGGATATTTTGAGGTTTAGGGTTAGGTTTAGGTTTAGGGTTAGGGAAAAGTTTACGGTGAGGGTTAGGGTGAGGGTTAGGGTTAGGATTAGGGTGAATGTTAGGGTAGGGCTAGGCTGTGGGATAGGTTTTTGAAGGTTAGGGTCAGGATTAGGGTTAGGGTTAAGGTTAGGGTAAGTGTTAGGGTGAGGCTTAGGGTGAGGGTGAGGGTTAGGGTTAGCATTAGTGTTAGGGTGAGGGTTACGGTGAGTGCTAGGGTTAGGACTAGGGTGAGGGTAAAGTTTAGAGTTAGGGTTAGAGTAAGAGTGAGTGTTAGGGTTACGGTTAGGGTGAGGGATAGTGTGAAGGTTAGGGTTAGGGCGAGGGTGACGGTTAGGTTGCGGGTTTTGGTTAGTGTTAGGATTAGTGTGAGGGTTAGGGTGAGGATGATGGTTAAGGTTAGGATTAGTGTTAGAGTGAGGTCTAGGGTGAGGGTGAGGGTTAGGGTTAGGGTTAGGGTTAGGGATAAGGAGAGGATTAGTGTTATGATTTGGGTGAGGGTTAGGGTTAGGGTGAGGATGAGGTTTAGGGTTAGGTTTTTTGTTAGGCTGAGAGTGAGGGTGAGGGTGAGTGTTAGGGTTGGGGTTAGGGTGAGGGTTATTGTTAGTGTGATTGTTAGGGTGAGGGTGACTGTAACGGTTAGGGTGATGATTAGGGTGAAGTGAGGATTAGGGTTTGGGATAGGGTTAGTTTGAGGGTTTGGGTTAGGGTGAGGGTTAGGTTTCATGTGAGGGTTAGGGTTAGGTTTAGGATGATGGTTAGGTTTGGTGAGTGGGTGGGGGTGAGGGTGAGGGTTAGGGTGAGCGTTAGTTTTAGGATGAGGGTGAGGTATAGGGTTAGTTTAGGCTGAGGGTGAGGATGCGGGTGAGGTTTAGGGTTGGTGTTAGTGTTAGTGTTAGGGTGAGGGTTAGCGTGAGCGTTAGGTTTTGGGTAAGTGTTAGAGTGAGGGTTAGAATGAGGGTGAGGTTAGGGTTAGGGTGAGGGTAAGGGTTAGTGTGAGGGTTAGGGTGAGGGTGAGGGTTAGGGTTAGCATTAGGATTAGGGTGAGCGATAGGGATAGGGTTAGGGTTAGGGTGAGGGTGAAGGTGAGGGTTACTGTGAGGCTGAGGGTTAGGTTGAGGGTTAGGATTAGGGTTAGGGTGAGGGTGAGGGTGTGGGTGAGGGTTAGGGTTAGGATTAGTGTTAGCTTTAGGGTTAGGCTGAAGGTGAGCTTGAGGGTGAAGGTGAGGTTTAGGTTTAGGTTTAAGGTGAGGGTTAGGGTTAGTGTGAGGGTTAGGGTGATGGGGAGGTTTAGGGTTAGGTTTAGACTGAGTGTTAGTGTGAGGGTTAGGGTTAGTGTTAGGGTTAGGTTTAGGGTTAGGGTTAGGGTTAGGGTTAAGGTTAGGGTTAGGGTTAGGTTGTGGGTAAGTGTTAGAGTTAGGGTTAGGATGAGGGTAGGGTTAGTTTGAGGGTTAGATTTAGGGTTAGGGTTAGGGTGAGGTTAAGGATTAGGGTGAGGTTTAATGTGAGGGTGAGGGTTAGGGTTAGGATGAGGGTTAGGGTTAGTGTGAGGATTAGAGTTATGGTTAGGATTAGGGTAAGGTTAAGGCTTAGGGTTAGGTTTAGGGTGACGGTGAGTGTTATTGTTAGGTTTATGGTAAGGTTTATGGTGAGGTCTAATGTGAGGTTGAGGGTTAGGGTGAGTTTGAGAGTTTCAGTTAGCTAAGGGTTAAGATTAGGGTTAGGGTGAGGATTAGGGTGATTGTCAGGGATAGGATGAAGTTTAAGGTTAGAGTGATGGTTAGGGTTAGTGTGAGGTTTAGGGTTAGGGTTAGGGTGAGGTTTAGGGTTCGGGTATGCATTAGGGTTAGGATGAGGGTTAGGGTGTTTTTCAGGGTTAGGGTAGGGGTAGGATTAGTGTTAGGGTGAGGGTTAGGGTTAGGGTTAGGGTTAGGATGAGTGTTAGGGTAAGTGGTAGGGTTAGGGTTAGGGTGAATGGTAGGATTAGGGTGACGGTTAGGTAAGGGTAAGTGTTAGGGTTAGGGTGAGGTTAAGGATTAGGGTGAGGCTGAGTGTTAGGGTTATGTTTAGGGTGATGGTGAGGGTGAGGGTTAGGGTTAGGTTTAGGCTTAGTTTGAGGGTTAGGATGAGGGTTTTGTTTAGTGTTAGGGTTAGCGTGAGGTTTAGGGTTAGTGTGAGGGTTAGGGTGAGGGTGTGGATGAGGGTAAGGGTTAGGGTGAGGGTGATGGTGAGGGTTAAAGTGAGGGTTAGGGCTAGGGTAAGGGTTACGGTGAGGGTTAGGGTTAATGTTATGATTAGTGTGAGGGTTAGGTTTATTGTGAGGGCGAGGATGAGGTTGAGGGTTAGGGTGAGGATGAGGTGAGTGTGAGGGCTTCGGTTATGTAAGGGTTAGGGTTAGGGTTAGAGTGAAGATTAGGGTGAGGGTTAGGGTTAGGATGAAGGTTAGGGTTAGGTTGAACATTAAGGTTAGGGTTATGTATAGGGTGAGGCTTAGGGTGAGGGTGAGGTTTAGGGTTAGGTTGAGGGTTAAGGTTAGTGTGAGGATTAGGATTAGAGTTAGGGTGAGGGTAAGGTTTAGGGTGAGGTTTAGGGTGAGGGTGATTGTTACGGGTAGCTTTAGGTTTAGGGTGAGGGTGAGGTTTCGGTTTTGCATTAGGTTTAGGTTGAGGGTTATGGTGAGGGTTAGGGTTAAGTTTAGGGTAAGGGTGAGTGTTAGGGTTAGGGTTATGATGAGTGTAAGTGTTAGGGTGAGGTTTAGGGTTAGGTTTAGGTTTAGGGTTAGGGTGAGGGTTAGGGTTATGGTTAAGATTATGGTGAAGGTGAAGGTGAGGGTTTGGGTTAGGGTGAGGGTGAGGGTGAGGGTGAGGGTTAGGGTTAGGGTTAGCCTTAGGTTGAGGGTGAGGGTTGGATTTATTGTGAGGTATAGGTGAGGGTGCGGGTAAGGGTTAATGTGAGGGTGAAGGTGAAGATTAGGTTTGGCGTTAGGGGTAGATGTAGGGTTAGTGTGAGGTTTAGGGTTAGTATTAGGGTTAGGGTTAGGATTAGGCTGAGGGTGAGGGTGAGGTTGAGGGTGAAGGTGAGCTTTAGGGTTAGGGTTAGGGTTAGAGTTATGGTTAGGTTGAGCGCTAGGATGATGGTGAGGGTTAGGTTTAGCGTTAAGTTTAGGGTGAGGGTTGAGTGTTAGGGTTAGGGTTAATGTGAGGGTGAGGGTTAAGGTTAGGTTGAGGTTTAGGGTTAGGGTGCTGTTTAGGGTGAGGGTGAAGGTGAGAGTGAGGGTTAGCGTTAGGTTGAGGGTTATTGTTAGGTTTAGGGATAGGGTGAGGGTAAGGGTTACGATGACAGTTACGGTGAGGGTGAGGGTTAGGGTTACGTTTAGGGTTAGGGTGAGGGTTAGGGTTAGGTTAGGGTGAGAGTTAGGGTGAGGTTTAGGGTGAAGGTTAGGGTTAGGTTTAGGGTTTGGGATAGGGTTAGGCTTAGGGTGAGGGGAAGGTGTAGGGTGCGGGTTAGAGAGAGGGTAAGGGATAGGGTTATGGTGAAGGTAAGGGTTAGGCTGAGGCTTAGGTTGAGAGTGAGCATTTGTATTAGCAACAGGGTTGAGTTGATGGTGAGGGTTAGCGTTAGGTTGAGGGGTAGTTTTAGGGTTAGGGTGAGGGTTAGGGTTAGGTTTAGGGTTAGGGTGAGTTTTAGGTTTAGGGTTAGGATTAGGGTTATGGTGAGGTGAGGTTTAGGGTTAGGTTTAGGGTCAGTTGGAGGGTTAGGTCGAGGGTTAGGGTTAGGGTTAGTTTTAGGTTTAAGGTTAGGGTGAGTGTTAGGTTGAGGTTTAGGGTTAGGATTAGTGTTAGGGTGAGGGTGAGGGTGAGGGTTAGGGTGAGGTTTAGGCTTAGGCTCAGGCTTAGGGTTAGGCTGAGTGTGAGGGTGGGGTTGAGGATTAGAATTAAGGTGATGGTTAGTTTTAGGGTTAGGGTGAGTGTTAGGATGATGGTTATGGTTAGGATTAGTGTTAGGGTGAGGGCTAGGGTGAGGGTGTGGGTTAGGGTACGTTTTAGGCTTAGGCTTAGGTTTAGGCTGAGCCTTTGGTTGAGGATAAGGGTTAGGGTTAGGTTAGGTTAGGTTAGGGTGAGGGTGAGGGTGAAGGTTAGGTCCAGGGTTGGGGTGAGGGTGAGGTATAGGGTTAGGTTTAGGGTTAGTTGGAGGGTTAGGTCAGGGTTAGGGTTAGGGTTAGTTTTAGGGTTAAGGTTAGGGTGAGGGTTAGGTGGAGGTTTAGGGTTAGTGTTAGAGTTAGTGTTAGGATTAGGTTTAGGGTGAGGGTGAGTGTGAGGGTTAGGGTTAGTGTTAGGCTTAGGCTTAGGGTTAGGCTGAGGGTGAGGGTGGGTGTGAGGCTTAGAGTTAGGGTGATGTTTAGGGTTAGGGTTAGGGTGAGTGTTAGGATGAGTGTTATTGTTAGGATTAGTGTTAGGGTGAGGGCAAGGGTGAGGGTGTGGTTTAGGGTAAGTGTTAGGCTTAGGCTTAGGTTTAGGCTGAGCGTTGGTTGAGGATAAGTGTTAGAGTTAGAGTTAGGGTGAGGTTTAGTGTTAGGGTTAGGGTTAGAGTTAGGATTAGAGTGAGGGTGTGGTTTCGGGGTTAGGGTTCGGGTTAGGGTGAGGGTTAGGGTTAGGGTCATGTTTAGGGTGGGGGTAACGGTAAGGGTAAATTTGAGGGTTAGACTGAGGGTGAGGGTTAGGGTAAGGGTTAGTGGGAGGGTTAGGATGAGGGTTAGGGTTAGGATTAGGTTTAGGGTGAGGGCTAGGGTGAGGGTGAGGTTTAGGGTTAGGGTTAGGGTGAGGGTTAGGGTTAGGGTTAGAATTAGGGTGAGAGTTAGGATTCGGGTTAAGTTTATGTTTAGGGTGAGGGTTAGGGTAAGGGTTACGGTGAGCGTGAGGTTTAGGGTTAGGTTGAGGCTTAGGGTTAGGATTAGTGTTAGGGTGAGGGTGAGGGTGAGGGTTAGGTTAGTGTTAGGGTGAGGGTTAGGATGAGGGTTAGGATTAGGATTAGAGTGAGGGCTAGGCTGAGGGTGAGGTTTAGGGCTAGGATTAGGGTCAGGTTTAGGGTTGGGGTTAGGGTGAGGGTTAGGTTTAGGTTTCGATTTAGGGTAAGGGTGAGGCTGAGGTTGAGGTTTAGGATTAGGGTTAGTGTTAGAGTTAGTGTCAGGGGGAGGGTTAAGGTGAGGGTGAGGGTTAGGCTTAGGTTTAGGATTAGGATTAGGGTAATGGTTAGGGTAGGTGGGAGGTTTAGCGTTAGGGTTAGGCTTAGGCTTAGGGTTAGGCTGAGGGAGAGGGTGAGGGTGAGGGTTAGCTTTAGGTTGAGGGTTAGGTTTAAGGTTAGCTTGAGAGTTAGGGCTCAGGTTAAGTTTAGTGTTAGGGTGAGGGTTAAGGTTAGGTTGAGTGTTAGGGTTAGGGTTAGGGTTAGGATTAGGTTTAGGGTGAGGGTGAGGGTTAGGATGATGTTTAGGTTTAGGTTTAAGGTGAGGGTTAGGGTTAGAATAGGGTTAGGTTTAGGATTTGGGTTAGGGTGAGGGTGAGTTTGAGGGTTAGGGTTGGGTTAGGCTTAGGGTTTGGGTGAGGGTTAGGGTTAGGGTTTTGATTAGGGTGAGGGTGAGACTGAGGATTAGGGTTAGGTTTATGTTTTGGTTTAGGGTTATGGTTTGTGTTAGGGTTAAGGTTAGGTTTAGGTTTTCGGTGAGGGTTAGGGTTACGTTTAGGTTTAGGGTTAAGTTATGGTTAGGGTGAGGGAGATGGTGGGGCTGAGGATTAGGGTTAGGGTTAGGGTTAGGGTCATTGTTAGTGTTATGGTTAGATTTAAGTTTTCAGTGAGCGTGAGGCTGAGGGTGAGGGTTTTGGTTAGGGTTAGGGTTAGGGTTAGGGTGACTGTTATTGTTAGGGTTTGGGTTAGATTTACAGTGTGGTTGAGAGTGAGAGTGAAGGTTAGTGTTAGAGTTAGGTTTAGGATTAGGGTTAGGGTTAGGGTTACGGTGAGGGTTAGGTTTAGGGTTAGAGTTAGGGTTTGGGGGAGGGTTAGGGTGAGGTTAGGGTTAGGGTTAGGGTGAGCATGAGCGTGAGTGTGAGGGTTAGTTTGAGGGGTAGGCTAAGACTTAGGGTTAGGCTGAGCATCTGCGTGGGTGTGAGGATTAGGGTTAGGGTGATGGTTAGGGTTAGGGTTAGTGTTATTGTTAGGGTTAGTGTTAGAGTTATGGTGAGGGTGAGGGTGAGAGTGAGGGTTAGGTTTACGGTTATTGTGGGGTTTAGGGTTAGGGATAAGGTAAGGTTTAGGGTGGGGTTTAGGGTTAGGGTTAGGGTTAGGGTGAGGGTGAGGTTTAGGGTTAGATATAAGGTTAGGTGGAGGGGTAGTGAGGGTTAGGTATAGGGTTATTGTTAGCGTGAGTGTGAGGGTGAGAGTTAGGTTTAGGGTTAGGGTTAGGGTTAGGTTTAGAGTTACTGTGTGGGTGAGGAAGCGGGTGAGTGTGAGGGTTAAGGTTAGGTTTAGGGTTAGGCTCAGCGTTAGGCTTAGGGTTAGGCTGAAGTTGAGGGTGAGGATGAGGGTTAGGGTTAGGTTGAGGGTTAAGGTTAGGGTTATGAGGAGGATTAGGATGAGGGTTAGGGTTAGGATTAGGGTTAGGGTGAGGGCTAGCGTGAGTGTGATGTTTAGGGTTAGGGTTAGGGTGACGTTTAGTGTTAGGGTTAGGGTTTGGGTTAGGGTTAGAGTTACTGTGAGTGTGAGGGTTCGGGTGAGTTTGAGGGTGAAGGTGAGGGTGAGGGGTAGTGTTAGGGTGAGAGGTAGGGTTAAGGTTAAGTTTAGGGTTAGGATGTGGTTTAGGGTTAGGGATAGGTTTAGGTTTAGGATTAGGGTTAGGGTGTGGGTGAGTGTGAGGTTTAGGGTTAGGGTTAGACTTAGAGTTAGGGTGCGGTTAGGGTTAGGGTTTGGATTAGAGTGAGGGTGAGGCTGAGGAATATGTTTAGGTTTAGGTTTAGATTTAGGGCTAGGTTTAGGGTTAGGGTTTGTGTTAAGTTTAGGGTTATGGTTAGGCTTAGATTTAGGGTGAGGGTTAGGGTTAGAGTTAGGCTTAGGGTTAGGCTGAGGGTGAGGGCGGGGGTTAGGATTAGTGTTAGGGTTAGGGTTATTGTTAGTGTTATGGTTAGGGTTAAGTTTGCAGTGAGGGTGAGGCTGAGGGTGAGGGTTAGATTTAGGGTTAGGGTTAGTGTTATTGTTAGGGTTAGGTTTAGAGTTACCGTGAGGTTGAGGGTGAGGGTGAAGTTTAGGGTTAGGGTGAGGTTTAGGTTGAGCTTTTGGGTTGGGCTTAGAGTTAGGCTGAGGTTGAGGGTGTGGTTTCATGTTAGGGTTAGGGTGATGGTTCGGGTTAGGGTTAGTGTTAAGGTTAGTGTTCCAGTGAGGTTGAGTGTGCGGGTGAGGGTTAGGGTTAGTGTTAGGGTGGGGTTCAGGGTTAAGTTTAGGGTTAGGGTTAGGGTGAGGTTTAAGTTTAGAATTAGTGTTAGGGTGAGGGCCAGGGTGAGGGTGAGGGTTGGGGTTAGGGTTAGGGTGAGGTTTAGGATTAGGGTGAGGGTTACGATTAGTGTGAGTGTTAGTGTTAGGGTTAGGGTTAGGGTTAGGGTGAGGGTAAGTGTTAGATTGAGGGTATGGGTTAGGGTGAGGGCTATGGTTAGGGTGAGGTTTAGGATTAGGGTTATTGTTAGGGTTAGGTTTAGGGTTAAGGTTACGGTGAGAGTAAGGGTGAGGGTTAGGGTTAGGGTTAGGGTGAGGTTTAGGGTTTGGGTTAGGGTTAGTGTTAGGGTTAGGGTGAGGGTGAGGTTTAGGGTTAGAGTTAAGGTTAGGGTGATGCTTAGGGTGAGAGTTAGGGTTAGTGTTAGGGTTGGGGTTAGGATGAGAGTTAATGGGTGGGTTAGGGTTAGGGTTAGGTTTAGGGATAGGATTAGGTTTAGGGTGAGGGTGATTGTGTGTATTAGGGTTAGGTTTAGGGTTAGGCTTAGGGTTAGGCTGAGGGTGAGGTTGAGGGTGAGGGTTAGGTTTAGGGGAAGGGTTAGGATGAGGGTTATGGTTAGGTTTCGGGTTAGGGTAAGGGCTAGGGTGAGGGTGATGTTAAGGGTTAGCGTTAGGGTGAAGTTTAGGGTTAGGGTTAGGGTTAGGTTTAGGGTTAGTGTTAGGTTTAGGGTTAGGGTTAGGGTGAGGGTTAGGCTGAGGCTGAGTGTATGATTAGGGTTAGGATTAGGATTAGGGTTATGATTAGAGTGAGTGTGAGTGTGAGGGTTAGGGTTATGGTTAGGGTTAGGCTGAGGGTTGGGGTGAGTGTGAGGGTAAGGGTTAGGGTGAGGGTTAGGGTGAGGGTTAGGCTTAGGCTTAGGTAGGCTGAGCATGAGGGTGAGGGTTAGGGTTCGGATTAGGATGAGGGTTCGGTTTATGCTTAGTGTCAGGTTTAGGATGAGGTTTAGGGTTAGGGTTAGGGTTAGGGTGAGGGTTAGGGTGAGGGTTAGGGTTAGGGATAGGGTTAGGTTTAGGTTTAGCGTTAGGGTGAGGGTGAGTGTGAGGCTTATGGTTAGGTTTAGGTTTAGTCTGAGAGTTAGGGTGAGGGATAGGTTTAGGGTTTGGTTTAGGGTGCAGGTGAGGTTGAGGATTAGGGTTAGGTTAAGGGTTAAATTTAGGGTTAGGTTTAGGGATAAGGGTAGTGTTAAGGTTAGGGTTAGGGTTAGGGTTAGGCTGAGGGTGACTGTGTGGGTGAGGATTAGAGTTAGGGTTTGGGTTAGGCTTAGGGTTAAGGTTAATGTTAGTGTTATGGTTATGGTTAATTTTGCGGTGAGGGTGAGGCTGAGGGTGAGGGTTAGGTTTAGGGTTAGTGTGAGGGTGAAGTTTAGGGTTATGGGGAGGGTTAGGATGAGGGTTAGGGTTAGGATTAGGGTCAGGGTGAGGGCTAGTGTGAGGGTGAGGTTTAGGGTTAGGGTTAGGGTGAGGTTTAGTTTTAGGTTTAGGTTTAGGGTGAGGGTGAGGTTTAAGGTTAGAGTTAGGTTTAAGGTGCGGGTGAGGGTGAGGGTTAGGTTTAGGGTTAGGGTTACGGTGAGGGTTCGGCTTAGGTTTAGTGTTAGGTCTATGATTTGTGTTAGGGTGAACGCTAGGGTGAGGGTGAGATTTCGGGTAAGGGTTTGGCTTAGGCTTAGGTTTAAGCTGAGCGTGAGGTTGAGCGTGTGGTTTAGGGTTAGTGTTATTGTGAGGTTTAGTGTTAGGATTAGATTTAGAGTTAGGATTAGGGTGAGGGTGAGGTTTAGGGGTAGAGTTAGTGTTTCGGTGAGGTTTAGGCATAGGATAAGGGTTAGGGTGGGGCTCACAGTAAGGGTAAGTTGAGGGTTAGGCTGAGGGTGAGGGTTACAGTAAGGGTGAGGTTTAGGGTTAGGTTGAGGGTTAGGGTTAGGGTTAGGTTGAGGGTGAGGGTTAGATTGAGGATTAGTGTTAGGGTTAGTGTGAGGTTTACCGTGAGGATGAGTGTTAGGGTTAGGGTTAGGGCTAGGGTTAGGTTGAGGTTTAGGGTTAGTGTTAGGGTGAGTTTTAGGGTTTTGGTGATGTTTATGGTTATTGTGAGGTTTAGTGTTCGGGTTACGGTTAGTGTTAATGTGAGAGTAAGTGTTAGGGTGAGGGTTAGATTTAGGGTGAGGGTAATGGTTAAGGTGAGGGTTAGGGTTAAGGTTACTGTGAGGGTGAGGGTTAGTGTTAGGGTTAGGTTTAGTATTAGGGTTAGTGTTAGGGTGAGGGTAATTGTTAGGATGAGGGTTAGGGTTAGGGTGAAGATTATGGTTAGGGTTAGGTTAAGGTGAGCATGAGGATTAGGCTTAGGTTGAGGGTTCAGGTTAGGGTTCTGGTTAGGGTGAGGTTAGGGTTAGGGTTATTGTAAGGGTTAGTGTTAGGGTTAGGGTTAGTGGTAGGGTGAGGGCAAGTGTTTGGGTGAGGTTTAGGGTTCGGGTGAGGATTATGGTTAGGGTGAGGGTTAGGGTTATTGTTAGGGTTAGGGTTATGGTTAGATTTAGTGTTAAGGTGAGGGTGAGGGTGAGATTTAGGGTTAGAATTAGGGTTAGGTTTAGGTTTAGGGTTAGTGTGAGGGTTAGGGTTAGGCTTAGGCTTAGGCTTAGGCCGAGCATGAGGGTGAGGGTTAGGGTTCGGGTTAGGGTTCGGGTTAGGGTTTTGATTAGTGTCAGGTTTAGGATGAGGTTTAGGGTTAGGGTTAGGGTTATGGTGAGGGTTAGGGTAAGGGTTAGGGTGATGGTTAGTGTTAGCGATAGGGTTAGGTTTAGGATTAGTGTTAGGGTGAGGGTGAGTGTGATGCTTATGATTAGGTTTAGGTTTAGGCTGAGTGTCAGGGTGAGGGTTAGGGTTAGGGTTTGGTTTAGGTTGCAGTTGAGGTTGAGGATTAGGTTTAGGTTAAGGGTTAAATTTAGGGTTAGGTTTAGGGATAGGGGTAGTGTTAAGGTTAGGTTTAGGGTTAGGGTTAGGCTGAGGGTGACTGTGGGAGTGAGGATTAGAGTTAAGGTTAGGCTTAAGGTTAGGGTTATTGTTAGTGTTATGGTTAGGGTTAATTTTGCGGTGAGAGTGAGGCTGAGGGTGATGGTTAGGGTTAGGGTTAGGGTGAGGGTGAGGTTTAGGGTTAGAGTTAGGATTAGGTTTCGGGTGAGGTTTCGGGTTAGGGTTAGAATTGGGGTTATATGAGGTTTAGGGTTAGAGTTAGGATTACGGTGAAGCTGAGGGTGAGGGTTAGGGTTAGGGTTAGTGTTAGGTTTAGGGTTAGGGTTAAGGTGAGGGTTAGGGTGAGGGTGAGGGTTAGGTTTAAGTTTAGGATTAGGATTAGCGTTAGGGTTAGGGTGAGTGTGAGTGTTAGGTTTAGGGTTAGTATTAGGGTTAGGCTTAAGGTTTGGCTGAGGATGAGGGTGAGTCCCTGTGTCTCTTACTCCAATGAAGCAGCAAAAAGCCACCAGTGTATCTGTGGCTCAAGTGGTAGAGTACCAGACATGAACACCAAGACTAAAGGACAGTACCCAAGCTTTAAAACCCAGTACTTCCACCACACACAACAATTAAAACAACAACAACGTCAACAAATAGGAGAAGGGAGTTATTATATTCTCCGCTTATTACATGGCAGCTAAGATACAACAAGTCTATGTGATCTCTCCAAGTCCCAAGTAGTGGAGTTGGAAATATGACCACCTGATTGGAAATCTGTATCTTTGCTGGTCTGTTCAGTTTGCACTGGACTTTGAGGATTAGGGTTAGGGTGAGGGTTAGGGTTAGGGTTATGGGAAGGGTTAGGATGATTGTTAGAGTTAGGATTAGTGTTAGGGTGATGGCTAGGGTGAGGGTGAGGTTTAGGGTTAGCGTTAGGGTTAGGGTGAGGGTCAGTTTTAGGGTTAGAGTTAGGCTTAAGGTGAGGCTGAGGGTGAGCATGAGGGTTAGGGTTAGGATTAAGATTAAGATAAGGGTTAGGGTGAATGTGAGTGTTAGGATTAGGGTTATGATTAGGCTTAGGGTTACAATGAGGATGAGGGTGAGGGTGAGGGTAAGGGTTAGGATTAGGGTTAGGGTGAGAGAGAGTGGGTGTGTTAGGGTTTGATTTAGAGTTAGGCTTAGGGTGAGGTTGAGGGTGATGGTTAGGTTTAGGGTGAGGGTTAGGGTAAGGGTTGGGGGAGGGTTAGGATGAGGGTTAGGGTTAGGATTAGGGTTCTGGTGAGGGCTAGGGTGAGGGTGAGGTTTAGGGTTAGGGTGAGTGTTAGGGTTAGGGTTAGGGTTAGGGTGAGATTTAGGATTCGGGTTAAGTTTAGGTTTAGGGTGTGTGTTAGGTAAGGGTTACGGTGAGAGTGAGGGTGAGGGCTATGTATAGGTTGAGGCTTAAGGTTATTATTAGGGTTAGGGTGAGGGTGAGGGTTAGGGATAGTTTTAGGGTGAGGGTTAGGATGAGAGTTAGGATTAGGGTTAGGGTGAGGTTGAAGTTTAGGTTTAGGGTTAGGGTGAGGTTTACGGTTAGGGTTAGGGTTAGAGTGAGGGTGAGGTTTAAGGTTAGAGTTAGGTAAGGGTGAGGCTGAGGTTGAGGGTTAGGGTTAGGGTTAGTGTTAATGTAAGGGTTAGGGTGAGGGTTAAGGTGAGGGTGAGGGGTAGTCTTAGGTTTAGGTTGAGGCTTAGGCTTATGATTAGGCTGAGGGAGAGGGTGAGTGTGAGGATTAGCTTTTGGTTGAGGGTTAGGGTTAGGGTTAGCTTGAGATTTAGGGTTCAGGTAAAGTTTAGGGTTAGGGTGAGGTTAGCGTTAGGGTTTGGGTGAGGATTAGGATTAGGGTTAGGGTGAGGGTTAGGATGAGGATTAGGGTTACAATTAGGGTTAGGTTGAGGGCTAGGGTGAGCGTGAGGATTAGGGTTAGTGTTAGGGTAAGGTTTAAGTTTAGGGTTAGGTTTAGGATGAGGGTTAGGATGAGGGTTAGTGTTATGGTGAGGTTGAGGATTAGTGTAAGGGTGAGGGTTAGGGTGAGGTTTAGGGTTAGAGTGAGGTTGAGTATTAGCGTTAGGATTAGGGTTACGGTGAGGGTGAGTGTTAGCATTAGGGTTAGGGTTAGGGTTAGGTTTAAGGTTAGGATTAGTGTTATTGTTAGAGTTAGGGTTAGAGTTATGGTGAGCGTGAGGGTGAGGGTGAGGGTGAGGGTTAGGCTTAGGGTTAGGGTTAGGATTAGGGTTAGGGTGAGGGTGAGGTATATGGATAGGTTTAGTGTTAGTTGGAGGGTTAGGTCAAGTGTTCAGGTTAGGGTTAGTTTTAGGGTTAAGGTTAGGGTGAGGTTTAGGTGGAGGTTTAGGTTTAGTGTTAGAGTTATGGTTAGGATTAGGGTTAGGGTGAGGGTGAGTGTGAGGGTTAGGGTTAGGCTTAGGCTTAGGGTTAGGCTGAGGGTGAGGGTGCGGGTGAGGATTAGGGCTAGGTTGATGGTTAGGGTTAGGGTTAGGGTGAGGGTTAGGATGATGGTTAGGGTTAGGATTAGGGTTAGGTTGAGGGCTAGGATGAGGGTGTGGGTTAGGGTAAGTTTTAGGCATAGGCTTACGGTTAGGCTGAGCGTTTGGGTAAGGATAAGGGTTAGGATTAGGGTTAGGGTGAGGGTTAGTGTTAGGGGTAGTTTTTGAGTTAGGGTTAGGGTGTTGGTGAGGTTTAGGGTTAGAGTTAGGGTTAGGTTGAGTGTTAGGGTGGGCGTGACGGTAAGTTTAAAGTGAGGGTTAGGCTGAAGGTGAGGGTTATGGTAAGGTTTAGTGTTAGGGTTAGGGTGAGGGTTAGGGTTAGTGTTAGAGTGAGTGTGAGGGTTAGAGTGAGGATAAGTGTTAGGGTTAGTGTGAGGTTTAGGGTGAGAATGACGGTCAGGGTTAGGGTGAGGGCTAAGGTGAGGGTTAGGTTTAGGGTTAGTTTTAGGGTGAAGTTTAGGGTTACGGTTAGTGTTAGGGTTAGGGTGAGGGTGAGGTTTAGGGTTAGAGTTAGTGTTATGGTGAGGCTGAGGGTGAGGTTTAGGGTTAGTGTTAGTGTTAGGTTTAGGTTAGGGTTAAGGTGAGGGTTAGGCTGAGGGTGAGGGTTAGGGTTAGGATTAGGATTAGGATTAGGTTTAGGGTTATGGTGAGTGTGAGTGTTAGGGTTAAGGTTAGGGTTAGGCTTAGGGTTAGGCTGAGGTTTAGGGTGAGAGTGAGGGTTAGGGTTCGTTGATGGTAAGTGTTAGGGTTATGGGGAGGGTTAGGATTTGTGTTAGGTTTAGAATTAGGTTTAGGGTGAGGGCTAGGGTGAGGGTCAGGTTTAGGGTTAGGGTTAGGGTGAGGTTTAGGGTTAGGGTTAGGTTTAGGGATAGGGTGAGGGTGCGGTTTAGGGTTAGAGTTAGGGTTAAGGTGAGGCTGATGGTGAGGGTTAGGGTTAAGGTTAGGATTAGGATTAGGGTAAGGTTTAGGGTGATTGTGAGTGTTAGGGTTAGGGTTCGGGTTTGGGTTAGGGTTACACTGAGGGTGAGGGTGAGGGTGAGGGTTAGGGTTAGGATTAGGTTTAGGGTGAGAGTGAGTGTGTGTGTTAGGGTTAGGTTTAGGGTTAAGATTAGGGTTAGGCTGATGTTGAGGTTGAGGGTGAGGGTTAGGGTTAGTCTGAGGTTTAGTTTAAGGGTTAGGGGCAGGGTTAGGATGAGGGTTAGGGTTAGGATTAGGGTTAGGGTGAGGGCTAGAGTGAGGGTGAGGTTTAGGGTTAGGGTTAGGGTGAGAGTTAGCGTTATGGTTAGGGGAGAGTAGGATTCGGGTTAAGTTTAGGGTTAGGGTGAGGGTTAGGGTAGGGTTACTGTGAGGTTGATGGTTAGGGTTAGGTTGAGGTTTAGGGTTAAAATTAGGGTTAGGGTGAGGTTGAGGTTTAGGGTTAGATTGAGGGTTACGGTTAGGATTTGTTTTAGGGTGAGGGCTAGGGTGAGGGTGAGGGTTAGGGTTAGGGTTTAGCTTAGGCTTACGGTTAAGCTGAGCGTGATAGTGAGTGTGAGGTTTAGGGTTAGGGTTAGTGTGAGGTTTAGTGTTAGGGTGAGGGTTAGAATTAGGGTTAGGGTGAGGGTGAGGTTTAGGAGTAGAGTTAATGTTAGGCTGAGTGTTAGGCTTAGGGTGAAGATTGGGGTGGGCGTGACACTAAGGGTATGGTGAGGTTTAGACTGAGGGTGAGGGTTACGGTAAGGGTTAGGGTTAGGGTTAGGTTGAGGGTGAGGTGTAGATTGAGGATTAGTGTTAGGGTTAGTGTGAGGTTTACCGTGAGGTTGAGTGTTAAGGTGAGGGTTAGGGCTAAGATTAGGTTGAGGTTTAGGGTTAGTGTTAGGGTGAGGTATAGGGTTAGGGTGATGGTTAGGGTTAGTGTGAGGCTTAGTGTTTGGGTTACCGTTAGTGTTAAGCTGAGGGTAAGTTTTAGGGTGAGGGTTAGGTTTAGCCTGAGGGTAATGGTTAGGGAGAGGGTTAGGGTTAAGGTTAGGGTTTTTTTTAGGGTTAGTGTTAGGGTTACGGTTTCTGTGAGGGTGAAGCTTAGGTTTAGGGTTAGGATTAGGATTAGGGTTCATGTTAAGGTGAGGGTAAGTGTTAGGGTGAGGGTTAGGATTATGCTGAGGGTAATAGTTAGGGTGAGGGTCAGGGTTAGGGTTATGGTTACGTTGAGCGTGAGGTTAGGGTTAGGTTTAGCGTGAGGTTAGGGTTAGGTTGAGGGTTAGGGTTAGGGTTAGGTTTATGGTGAGTTTAGGGTTAGGGTAAGTGTGAGGGTTAGTTTTACGGTTGGGGTTAGTGATAGGGTGAGGGTTAGTTTTAGGGTTAGGGTTAGGGTTAGAGTTAGTGTTAGGGTCAGGGTGAGCTTTAGGGTTAGAGTTAGGGTTAGTGTTAGGGTTAGGGTTAGGGTGAGGGTTAGGGTTAGGCTTAGGTTTAGGCTTAGGCCGAGCATGAGTGTGAGGGTTAGGGTTCGGGTTAGGGTTCGGGTTACGGTTATGGTTACTGTCAGGTTTAGGATGAGGTTTAGGGTTAGGGTTAAGGTTAGGGTAAGGGCTAGGTTGAGGGTTAGGGTGAGGTTTAGGGTGAGGGATAGGGTTAGGTTTAGGATTAGGGTTAGGGTGAGTGTGAGTGTGAGGCTTAGGGTTAGGGTTAGGGTTAGGCTTAGAGTTAGGTTGAGGGTTAGGGTTACGGTTTGTATTAGGGTGCAGTTGAGGCTGATGTTTAGGGTTAGGTTTAGGGTTAGATTTAGGGTTAGGTTTAGGGTTACAGTTAGTGTGAGGGTTATGTTGAGGGTTAGGCTTAGGGTTAGGGTTAGGCTTAGGGTTAGGCTGAGGGTGACTGGGGGTGAGGATTAGAGTTAGGTTTAGGGTTAGGCTTAGGGTTAGGGTTATTGTTAGTGTTATGGTTAGGGTTTCGTTTGCGGTGAGGGTGAGGCGGAGGGTAAGTGTGAGGGTTAGGGTTAAGTTTAGTGTTATTGTTAGGGTTAGGACTAGAGTTACCATAACTTTGAGGGTGAGGTTCAAGATTAGGGTTAGGGTGAGTTTTAGGGTTAGGGATAGGGTTAGGATGAGGGTGAGGTTTAGGGTTAGGGTTAGGGTAAGGGTTAGGGTTAGGGTGAGGTTTCGGGTTAGGGTTAGGTTTGGGGTAATGGTGAGGGTGAGCTTTAGGGTTAGAGTTAGGGTTACGGTGAGGCTGAGGGTGAGGTTTAGGGTTAGGGTTAGTGTTAGGTTTAGTGTTAGGGTTAGGGTGAGGGTTAGGGTTAGGGTGAGGGTTAAGGATAAGTTTAGGATTAGGGTTAGGGTTAGGGTTAGGGTTAGGGTTTGGCTGAGTGTGAGTGTGAGTGTTAGGGTTCGGGTTAGGGTGAGGGTTAGGGTTAGGGATATGGGGAGGTTTAGGATGAGGGTTAGGGTTAGGATTAGGGTTAGGGTGAGGGATAGTTTGAGGGTGAGTTTTAGGGTTAGGGTTAGAGTTGGGGTTAGGGTGTGGGTGAGGTTTAGGGTTAGAGTTAGGGTTAGATTGAGGCTGAGGGTGAGGGTTAGGGTTAGGGTTAGTGTTAGGATTAGGGTTAGGGTTAGGGTGAGGGTTAGGGTGAGGTGAGGGTTCAGGTTAAGTTTAGGATTAGTGTTAGGGTTAGGGTGAGTGTGAGGTTTAGGGTTAGTGTTAGGATTAGGTTTAGGCTTAGGGTTAGGCTGAGTCTTAGGTTGAGTGTGAGTGTTAGGTTTAGGGTGAGGGTTAGGGTAAGGATTAGGGGGAGGGTTAGGATGAGGGTTAGGGTTGGGTTAGGGTTAGGGTGAGGTCTAGGATGAGGGTGAGGTTTAGGGTTAGGTTTAAGGTGATTGTTAGGGTTAGGGTTATGTTGAGAATTCTGATTCGGTTTAAGTTTATGTTTAGAGTGATGGTTAAGGTAAGGGGTATGCTGAGGTTTAGGGTTAGGTTGAGGGTTAGGGTTATGATTAGTGTTAGGTTGAGGGTTAGGGTTAGTTTTAGGGTGAGGTTTAGTATGAGGGTTAGGGTTAGGGTTACGGTGAGGGCTAGGCTGAGGGTGAGGTTTAGGTTTAGTGTTAGGTTGAGGTTTAGGGTTAGGGTTAGGATTAGGTTTAGGGTGAGTGTGAGATTCAGGGTTAGAGTTAGGGTAAGGGTGAGGCTGAGGTTGAGGGTTAGGGTTAGGGTTAGTTTTAGAATTAGGGTTAGAGTGAGGGTTAAGGTTGAGCGTGAGGGTTAGGCTTAGGGTTAGGATTAGGATTAGGGTAATGGTTAGGGTGAGTGTGAGGTTTAGGGTTAGGGTTAGGCTTAGGCTTATGTTTAGGGTAAGGGAGAGTGTGAAGGTGAGGGTTAGCTTTAGGTTGAGCGTTAGGGTTAGGGTTATCTTGAGTGTTAGGGTTCAGGTTAAGTTTAGGTTTAGGGTGAGGGTTAGGTTTAGGGTTATGGTGAGCGTGAGGGTTAGGGTTAGGTTGAGGGTTAGGGTTAGAGTTAAGATGAGGGTTAGGATTACGGTTGGGGTGAGGGTTAGCATGAGGATTAGGGTTACAATTATGGTTAGGTTGATGGTTAGGTTGACGGTGAGGATTAGGGTTAGTGTTAGGGTGAGTGTAAGTGTTAGGATGAGGGTTAGGTTTAGGGTGATATTTAGGATCAGGGTTAGGGTTACGGTGAGGGTGAGGGTTAGGTTTAGGATGAGGGTTAGGGTTAGGATTAGGGTTAGGGTGAGGGTGAGTGTTAGCATTAAGGTTAGGGTTAGGGTTAGGTTTAGGGTTTGGATTAGTGTTATTTTTAGGGTTAGGGTTAGAGTTATGGTGAGGGTGAGGGTGAGGGTTAGGTTTAGGGTTAGGGTGAGTTTTAGGTTTAGGGTTAGGATTAGAGTTAGGGTGAGGGTGAGGTTTAGGGTTAGGTTTAGGGCTAGTTGGAGGGTTAGGTTGAGGGTTCGGGTTAGGATAAGTTTTAGGGTTAAGGTTAGGGTGGGGGTTAGGTTGAGGTTTAGGGTTAATGTTAGAGTTAGGGTTAGGATTAAGGTTAGGGTGAGGGTGAGTGTGAGGGATAGGCTTAGGCTTAGGCTTAGTGTTAGGCTGAGGGTGAGGGCGGGGTTGATGGTTAGAGTTATGATAATGGTTAGGGTTAGGGTTAGGATGAGGGTTAGGATGAGGGTTAAGTTTAGGATTAGGGTAAGTTGAGGGCTAGGGTGAGGGTTTGGGTTAGGGTAAGTGTTAGGCTTAGGCTTAGGGTTAGGGGGAGTGTTTGGTTGAGGATAAGGGTTAGGGATAGGTTTAGGGTGAGGTTTAGTGTTAGGGTTAGGGTTAGAGTTAGGGTTAGGGTTAGGGTGAGGTTTAGGGGTAGAGTTAGGGTTAGGGTTAGGGTTAGGGTTAGGTTTAGGGTCAGGGTGGGGGTGACGGTAAGGGTAAAGTTGAGGTTTAGGCTTAGGGTGAGGTTTATGGTAAGGGTGAGGGTCAGGGTTAGCTTGAGGGTTAGGGTTAGGGTTACAGTGAGAGTGAGGTTTAGATTCAGGATAAGTGTTATGGTTAGTGTGAGGTTTAGGGTGAGGATGAGGGTTAGGGTTAGGGTGAGGGCTAAGGTGAGGGTGAGGTTTAGGGTTAGTGTTAGGGTGAGGTTTAGTGTTAGGGTGATGGTTAGGGTTAGTGTGAGGGTTAGTGTTAGGGTTAGGCTTAGTGTTAGGGTGAAGGTGTTACGGTGAGCTTAGGGTTATGGTGAGGGTTATGGTTAGGGTGAGGGTTAGGGTTAGGGTTAGGTTTATTGTTAGCGTTAGGGTTAGGGTTACTCTTACGGTGAGGTTGAGGGTGAGGGTTAGGGTTAGGGTTAGGATTAGGATAGGGTTAGTGTTAGGGTGAGTGTATGTGTTAGGATGAGGGTTAGGGTTAGGTTCAGGGTTAGGGTCAAGGTTAGGGTGAGGGTGAGGATTACGGTTAGGTTCAGGGTAAGGATGAGGTTTAGGGTTATGAGTAGGGTTAGGTTGAGGGCTAGGTTGAGGGTGAAGATTAGGGTTAGTGTTAGGGTAACGTTTAAGGATAGGGTTAGGTTTAGGGTGAGGGTTACCGTGAAGGTGAGGGTTAGGGTTAGGTTGAGGGTTAGGATTAGGGTTAGGGTGAGGATGAGTGTTAGCATTAGGGTTAGGGTTAGGGTTAGGTTTAGGGTTAGGATTAGTGTTATTGTTAGGGTTCGGGTCAGAGTTATAGTTAGGGTGAGGGTGAGGGTTAGGTTGAGGGTTAGGGTGAGGTTTAGTTTTTGGGTTAGGATTAGGGTTAGGGTGAGGGTGAGGTTTAGGGTTAGTTGGACGGTTAGGTCGAGGGTTAGGTTTAGGGTCAGTTTTAGGGTTAAGGTTGGGGTGAGGGTTAGGTTGAGTTTTAGGGTTAGTGTTAGAGTTAGGGTTAGGATTAGCGTTAGGGTGAGGGTGAATGTGAGGTTTAGGGTTAGGCTTAGGCTTAGCTTAGGGTTAGGCTGAGGTTGAGGATGGGGGTGAGGATTAGAGTTACGGTGATGGTTAGTGTTAGGGTTAGTGTGAGTGTTAGGATGAGGGTTAGGGTTTGGATTAGGGTTAGGATAAGTTCCAGGGTGAGGGTGTGGTTTAGGGTAAGTGTTAGGCTTAGGCTTGGTTTAGGCTGAGCCTTTGGTTGAGGATAAGGGTTTAGGGTTAGGGTTAAGGTGAGGTTTAGTTTTAGGGTTAGGGTTAGAGTTAGGGTTAGGGTGAGGGTGAGGTTTAGGGGTAGAGTTAGGGTTAGGGTGAGGGTTAGGGTTAGGGTGAGTGTTAGGGTGGGGGTGACGGTAAGGGTAAAGTTGAGGGTTAGGCTGAGGGTGAGGGTTATGGTAAGGGTGAGGGTTAGGGTTAGGGTGAGGGTTAGGGTTAAGGTTAGGGAGATGGTTAGGGTTATGGTTAGGATGAGGGTTAGGGTTAGGTTTAGGTTTAGGGTGAGGGTTAGGGTGAAGGTGACAGTAAGGGTAAAGTTGAGGGTTAGGGTTAGGGTGAGGGTTAGTGTGAGGATTAGGGTTAGGGTTAGGGTGAGTGTGAGGTTTAGATTGAGGATTCATGTTAGGGTTAGTGTGAGGTTTAGGGTGAGGATGAATGTTAGGTTTAGGTTGAGGGCTAAGGTCAGGATGAGGTTTAGGTTTAGTGTTAGGGTGAGGTTTAGGATTAGGGTGATGGTGAGGCTTAGTGTGAGGGTTAGTGTTGGGGTTAGGCTTAGTGTTAGGGTGAGGGTGTTCCAGTGAGCTTAGGGTTATGGTGAGGGTTATGGTTAGGGTGAGGGTTAGGTTTGGGTTTAGGGTTATTGTTAGCGTTAGGGTTAGGGTTACAGTTACAGTGAGGTTCAGGGTGAGGGTTAGGGTTAGGGTTAGGATTAGGATTAGGGTTAGTGTTAGGGTGAGTGTAAGTGTTAGTATGAGGATTAGGGTTAGCGTGAGGTTTATGGTTAGGGTTAGGGTTAGGTTGTGCATGAGGTTTAGGTTTAGGTTGAGGGTTAGGGTTAGGGTTAGGGTTAGGGTGAGGTTAGGGTTAGGGTTAGTGTGAGGGTTAGGGTTGGGGTTAGGGTTAGTGTTAGGGTGAGGATAAGTGTTAGGTCAGGGTTTGGGTTAGGGTGAGGTTTATGGTTAGGTTGAGGGTTAAGATTAGGGTTAGGGTTATTGATAGTGTTAGGTTTAGGGTTAAGGTTATGGTGAGGGTGAGTGTGAGGGTTACGTTTAGGGTTAGCGTGAGGTTTAGGGTTTGCATTAGAGTTAAAGTTAGGTTTTGGGTGGTGGTGAGGTATAGGGTTAGAGTTAGGGTTAGGGTGAGGGTTAGGTTGAGGGTTAGGGTTATGGTTTGTGTTAGGGTTAGGTTTAGGGTGAGAGTTAATGGGCGGGTTAGGGTTAGGGTTAGTATTACGGTTAGGGTGAGGGTGAGTGTTAGCATTAGGGTTAGGGTTAGGGTTGGTTTTAGGGTTAGGATTAGTATTATTGTTAGGGTTAGGGTTAGAGTTATGGTGAGGATGAGGGTGAGGGTGAGGGTTAGGTTTAGGGTTAGGGTGATGGTGAGGTTTAGGGTTAGGTTTAGGTTTA
Source organism: Dipodomys merriami (assembly GCF_024711535.1). Lineage (NCBI taxonomy): Eukaryota > Metazoa > Chordata > Mammalia > Rodentia > Heteromyidae > Dipodomys > Dipodomys merriami. Next base: position 279,824 of record NW_027202716.1, on the reverse strand, counting down.
GTTGGAGGGTTAGGTCGAGGGTTTTAGTGTTAAGATTAGGGTGAGGGTTAGGTTGAGGTTTAGGGTTAGTGTTTAGTTAGGGTTAGGATTTGGGATAGGGTGAGGGTGAGTGTGAGGATTAGGGTTAGGCTTAGGCTTAGGCTTAGGGTTAGGCTGAGGGTGAGTGTGGGGGTGAGGATTAGAGTTAGGGTGATGGTTAGGTTTAGGGTTAGGGTGAGGGTTAGGATGAGGGTTAGTTTTAGTATTAGGGTTAGGGTGAGGGCTAGGGTGAGGGTGTGGTTTAGGGTAAGTGTTAGTCTTAGGCTTAGGGTTAGGCTGAGCGTTTGGTTGAGGATAAGGTTTAGGGTTAGGTTTAGGGTGAGGTTTAGTGTTAGGGTTAGGTTTAGAGTTAGGTTTCGAGGGTGAGGTTTAAGGGTAGAGTTAGGTTTACGGTGAGGGTTAGGGTGGGGGTTACGCTAAGGGTAAAGTTGAAGGTTAGACTGAGGGTGAGGTTTATGGTAAGGGTGAGGGTTAGGGTTAGGGTGAGGGTTAGGGTTAGGTTTAGAGTGAGAGTGAGGGTTATATTGAGGATAAGTGTTAGGGTTAGTGTGAGGTTTAGGGTGAGGATGAGGGTTAGGGTTAGGGTGAGGGCTAAGTTGAGGGTGAGGTTTAGGGTTAGTGTTAGGGTGAGGTTTAGTGTTAGGGTGATGGTTAGGGTTAGTGTGAGGGTTAGTGGTCGGGATAGGGTTAGTTTTAGGGTGAGGGTGTTAGGGTGAGCTTAGGGTAATGGTGAGGGTTATGGTTAGGGTGAAGGTTAGGGTTAGGCTTAGAGTTATTGTTAGCATTAATGTTAGGGTTATAGTGATGGTGAGCGTGAGGGTGAGGGTTAGGGTTAGGGATAGGATTAGGATTAGGGTTAGTGTTAGGGTGAGGGTAAGTGTTAGTATGAGGGTTAGGTTTAGGGTAAGGATTATGGTTAGGGTTAGGGTTAAGTTGAGCATGAGGATTAGGCTTAGGTTGAGGTTTCATGTTAGGGTTGTGGTTAGGGTGAGTTTAGGGTTAGGGTTTTTGTGAGGGTTAGTGTTCCGATTAGGGTTAGTGCTAGGGTGAGGGCAAGTTTTAGGGTGAGTTTTAGGGTTAGGGTGATGTTTATGGTTAGGGTGAGGATTATGGTTAGGGTGAGGGTTATGGTTATTGTTAGGGTTATGGTAGGTTTAGATTTAGGGTTAGGGTGAGTGTGAGGGTGAGATTTATGGTTAGAGTTAGGGTTAGTGTTAGGGTTAGGGTTAGGGTGAGGGTTAGGGTTAGGCTTAGGCTGAGGTTAAGGCTTAGGCCGAGCATGAGGGTTCGGGTTAGGGTTCGGGTTAGGGTGAGGTTTAGGGTTATGAATACTTTCAGGTTTAGGATGAGGTTTTGGGTTAGGGTTAAGGTTAGGGTGAGTGTTAGGGTGAGTGCTAGGTTGAGGGTTAGGGTTAGGGATAGGGTTAGGTTCAGGATTAGGGTTAGGGTGAGGTTGAGTGTGAGTCTTAGAGTTAGGTTTAGGTTTAGCCTGAGAGTTAGGGTGAGGGTTAGGATTAGGGTTTGGTTTAGGGTGCAGTTGAGGTTGGGGATTAGGGTTAGGTTAAGGGTTAAATTTAGCCTTAGGTTTAGGGATAGGGTTAGTGTTAAGGTTAGGGATAGGGAGATGGTTAGGCTGAGGGTGACTGTGGGGGTGAGGATTAGAGTTAAGGTTAGGGTTAGGCTTAGGGTTAGGGTTAATGTTAGTGTTATGGTTATGGTTAAGTTTGGGGTGAGGGTGAGGCTGAGGTTGAGGTTTAGGTTTAAGGTTAGGGTGAGGGTGAGGCTTAGGTTTAGAGTTAGGGTTAGGTTTAGGATTATTGTGAGGTTTAGGGATTGATTTGCAGTGAGGTTGAGGGTGAGGTTGAAGGTGAGGGTTATGGTGAGTTTTAGGGTTATGTTTAGGGTTAGGGTGAGGGTGAGGTTTAGGGTTAGAGTTAGGGTTAGGGTGACGAATCGGGTTAGTTTTAGGGTTGGGGTTATGGTGAGGTTGAGGTTTAGGGTTAGAGTTAGGCTTAAGATGAGGCTGAGGGTGAGGGTGAGAGTTAGGGTTAGGATTAGGATTAGGGTAAGGGTTAAGGTGAGTGTGAGGGTTAGGGTTAGAGTTAGGATTAGTCTTAGGGTTACACTGAGGGCTAGGGTGAGTGTGAGGGTAAGGGTTAGGATTAGGATTATCGTGAGGGCTAGGGTTAGTTTGAGGTTTAATGTTAGGGTTAGGGTGAGAGTAAGGGTTAGGGTTAGGATGAGAGTAGCGTTCAGGTTAAGTTTAGGGTTAGGTTGAGGGTTAGGGTCATGGTTACAGTGAGGTTGAGGGTTAGGGTTAGGTTGAGGATTAGTGTTAAGATTAGGGTTAGGGTGAGGGTCAGGTTTAGGGTTAGGTTGAGTGTTAGGGTAAGGATTTGTGTTAGGGTGAGGACTAGGTTGAGGGTGAGGGTTAGGGTAAGGTTTTGGCTTAGGCTTAGTGTTAAACTGAGCATGAGGGTGAGGGTTAGAATTAGGGTGAGATTTAGGGTTAGGTTTATGGGGAAGGTCAGGATGAGGGTTAGGGTTAGGATTAGGTTTAGGGTGAGGGCTAGGGTGAGGGTGATGTTTAGGGTGAGATTTAAGGTTAGGGTTAGGTTTAGGGTTCGGGTGAGGGTGAGGTTTATGGTTAGAGTTAGGGTTAAGTTGAGGCTGAGGGTGAGCATTAGGGTTAGGGGTAGGATTAGTATTAGGGTAAGGGTTAGGGTGATTGTGAGGGTTAGGGTTTGGGTGTGTTTTTGGCTTATTGTTACACTGAGGGTGTGGGTGAGGGTGAGGGTTAGGGTTAGGATTAAGGTTAGAGTGAGGGTGAGTGTGTGTGTGTTAGGGTTAGGTTTAGGGTTAGGCTTAGGGTTAGGCTGATGGTCAGGTTTAGAGTGAGGTTTAGGGTTAGTGTGAGTGTTAGGTTAAGGGTTAGGGTGATGGTTAGGATGAGGGTTAGGGTTAGGATTAGGATTAGGGTGAGGGCTAGGGTGAGGGTGAGTTTTAATGTTAGGGTTAAGGTCAGAGTTAGGGTTAGGGTTAGGGTGAGAGTAAGATTCTGGTTAAGTTTACGGTTAGGGTGAGGGTTAGGGTAAGGGTTACGGTGAGGTTGAGGGTTAGGATTAGGTTCAGGTTTAGGGTTAAGATTAGGGTTAGGGTGAGGGTGAGTGGTCTGGTTAGGGTAAGGTTTACGGTGAGGGTGAGGGTGAGGGTTAGGGTTAGGCTTAGTGTTAGGTTTAGTGTTAGGGTTAGGGTTAGAGTTAGGATTAGGGTGAGGGTGAGGTTTATGGTGTTAGGGTGAGGGTTAGGCTTAGGGTGAGGGTTAGGTTGGGGGTGACAGTAAGGGTAAGGTGAGGATTAGGCTGAAGGTGAGGGTTACGGTAAGGGTAAGGGTTAGGGTTAGGGCAAGGGTTAGGGTTAGGGTTAGGGTGAGGGTGAGGGTTAGATTGAGGATTAGTGTTCGGCTTAGTGTGAGGTTTACTGTGAGGATGAGTATTAGGGTTAGGGCTAGGGTTGGGTTGAGGTTTAGGATTAGTGTTAGGGTGAGGTATAGGGTTAGGGTGATAGTTAGGGTTAGTGTGAGGCTTAGTGTTCGGGTTACGGTTAGTGTTAATGTGAGGGTAATTGTTAGGGTGAGGGTTAGGGTTAGGGTGAGCATTATGGTTAGGGTGAGGTTTAGGGTTATTTTTAGGGTTAGGGTTAGGGTTAATCTTAGGGTTAGGTTGAGGGTGAGGTTTAGGGTTATTTTTAGGGTTAGGGTTAGGGTTAGTCTTAGGGTTAGGGTGAGGGTGAGATTTAGGTTTAGAGTTAGGTTTAGGGTTATGGTTAGGGTTAGCGAGGGTTAGGGTTAGGGTTAGGCTTACGCTTACGCTTAGGCTTAGCCGGAGCCTGAGGGTGAGGATTAGGTTTAGGGTTAGGCTTAGGGTTTGGGTTAGGATTAGGGTCAGGGTTAGGATGAGGTTTAGGGTTAGGATTAGGGTTAGGGTGATGGCTAGGGTGAGGGTTAGGGTGAGCGTTAGGGTTAGGGATAAGGTTAGGTTTAGGATTAGGGTTAGGGTGTGAGTGAGAGTGAGGATTAGGTTTAGGTTTAGGGTAAGACTGAGAGTTAGCGTGACTGTTAGCATTAGGGTTTGGGTTAGGGTGAGTGTGAGCCTGAGGATTAGGTTTGGGTTTAGGGTTACATTTAGGGCTAGGTTTAGGGTTAGGGTTTGTTTTACGGTTAGGGTTGGGGTTACGGTGAGGGTTAGGGTTAGGGTTAGGCTTAGGCTTAGGGTTAGACTGAGGGTGAGGGTGGGGGTTAGGTTTAGGGTTAGGGATAGGGTTAGGCTTAGGGTTAGTGTTATTTTTAGTGTTATGGTTATGGTTTAGTTTGCCGTGAGGGTGAGGCTGAGGGTGACGGTTAGGGCTAGTGTTATTTTTAGGGTTAGGGTTAGAGTTACGGTGAGGTTGAGGGTGAGGGTGAAGTTTATGGTTAGGTTGAGGTTTAGGGTTAGGGTTATTGTTAGGCAGAGGTTGAGGTTTAGTGTTAGGGTTAGGGTTAGGGGGAGGTTTAGGGTGAGGTTTAGGGTTAAGCTTAGGTTTAGGCTGAGGGTGAGGGTGTGGGTGAGGATTAGGGTTAGGGTGATGGTTTGGGTTAGGGTTATAGTGAGGGTTACATTGAGCGTGAGTGTTAGGTTTAGGTTGAGGGTTAGGTTTAATGTTAGGCTGAGGTTATTGTTAGTGTTAGTATGAGGGTTAGTGTTAGGGTTAGGGTTAGTGGTAGCGTGAGGGTAAGTTTTAGGGTGAGGTTTAGGTTTAGGGTGAGGATTATGGTTAGGGTGAGGGTTAGGGTTATTGTTAGTGTTAGGGTTAGAGTTAGGGTTAGGTTGAGGGTGAGATTTAGGTTTAGGGTTAGGGTTAGTGTTAGGGTTAGGATGAGGGTTAGGGTTAGGCTTAGGCTTAGGCTTAGGCTGAGCATGAGGGTGAGGGTTAGGGTTTGGGTTAAGATGAGGGTTACGGATATAGTTAGTGTCAGGTTTAGGATGAGGTTTAGGGTTAGGGTTAGGGTGAGGGCTAGGGTGAAGGATAGGGTGAATGTTAGGGTTAGGGATAGGGTTAGGTTTAGGATTAGGGTTAGGGTGAGGGTGAGTGTGAGGCTTAGGGTTAGGGTTAGGATTACGCTTAGAGTTAGGGTGAGGGTTAGGGTTAGAGTTTGGGTTAGGGTGCAGGTGAGGCTGAGGATTAGGGTTAGGTTTAGGGTTAGATTTAGGGTTAGGTTTAGGTTTAGGGTTAGTGTTAGGGTTTGGGTTAGGGTTAGGGTTAGGCTGAGGGTGACTGTGGGGGTGAGGATTAGAATTAGGTTTAGGGTTAGGCTTAGGATTAGGGTTATTGTTAGTGTTAGGGTAGGGATAACTGTGTTGTGAGGTTGAGGCTGAGGGTGAGGGTTAGGGTTAGGGTTAGGTTTAGGATTAGTATTATTGTTAGGTTTAGGGCTAGATTTACGGTGAGGTTGAGGGTGAGGGTGAAGGTTAGGTTTAGCGTGAGTTTTAGGGTTAGAGTTAGGGTTAGGGTGAGGGTGAGCATTAAGGTTAGAGTTAGGGTTAGGGTGAGGGTTAGTGTGAGGATTTGGGTTAGGGTTAGGGTGAGGGTGAGGCTTAGGTTGAGGTTAAGAATAGTGTTAAGTTTAGGATTAGAGTTAGGGTGAGGGTGAGTGTGAGGGTTAGGGTGAGGGTTAGGCTTAGGCTTAGTGTTAGGCTGAGGTTGAGGGTTAGGGTGAGGGTGAGGGTTAGGGTGAGGGTTAGGGTTAGGGTGAGGTTTAGGGTTAGGGTTAGGGTTAGGGTGAGTTAGTTTTAGGTTTAGGGTTATGATGAGGGTAAGGTTTAGAGTGAGGGTGAGGGCTAGGTTTTGGGTTAGGGTGAGGTGTAGGTTTAGTGTGAGGGTTATGGTTAGGGTTAGATTTAGGGTGAAGTTTAGGGTAATGTTTAGGGTGAGGGTTATGGTGAGAGTGAGGGTTAGTGTTAGGGGTTGGGTTAGGCTTACGGTTAGGGTGAGGCTGAGGGTTAGGTTTAGGGTTAGGGTGAGGATGAGTGTGAGCGTTATTAGGGTTAGGATTAGGGTGAGGGGTAGGTTTAGGGTGAGGGTTAGGTGTAGGGTGAGGGTGAAGGTGTGGGTGAGGTTGAGGGTTAGGGTAAGTTACAGAGTTAGGGTTAGGGTTAGGCTGAAGGTGAGGGTGAGAGTGAGGGTGAGGGTTACGGTTAGGTTGAGGGTTTGGGTTAGTCTGAGGATTTGGTTGGGTGTGAAATTTAGGCTTATGGTTAGGATAAGATTGAGGGCTTGGGTGATGTGGAGGGTTAGGGTTAGCATTAGGTTTAGGGTGAGTGTTAGGGTTAGGGTTAGGGTGAGGGTTAGTGTGAGTAGTATCTCTAGGGTTAGGGCGAGAGCTAGGTTTAGTGTGAGGGTTAGGGTTAGGGTTAGAGTTAGGGTGAGGGTAATTGTTAGGGTGAGGTTTAGGGTGAGAGTGAGGGTTAGGGTTATCGTGAGTGTTAAGGTGAGGGTGAGGGTAAGGGTGAGGTTGAGGGTGTGGTTAATGTGAGCGTGAGGGTTAGGGTTTGGGTTAGGGTTATAGTTAGGATGAGGGTGAGGGTGTGGTTTAGGGTTAGGATTAGGATTAGGGTTGGGGTTAGACAGGTTGAGCTTGAACCTGAGGGTTAGGGTTAGGGTTAGCGTTAGGATTAGGGTGAGGATTAGGGTTAGAGTTAGGGTTAGCTTTAGTGTTAGGGGTAGGTTTAGGGTAAGGGTGAGGGTTAGGGTTAGTGTGCGGGTTAGCGTTAGGTTTAGGGTGAGGGTAAGGGTTAGGGTGAGGGTTTGGGTGAAGGTGAGGATTACGGGTAGGGGTAGGGTTAGGGTGAGGTTTAGGTTGAGGGTTATAATTTGGGTTAGGGTTACCGTGAGGGTTAGCGTGAGGGTTAGGGTTAGGTTTAGGTTTAGGATGAGGTTTAGGATAACGGTAAGGTTTAGGATGATGGTTAGGATGAGGGTGAGGGTCAGTGTTACAGTTAGTTTTAGGTTTAGGGTGAGGGACAGATTGAGAGTTAGGGTTGGGTTAAGTTGAGAGTTAAATTTAGGGTGAGAGTTAGGGTTAAGGTTTCAGGTAGGGTGAGGGTGAGGGTGAGGTTTAGGGTTAGGGTGAGGGTTAGGGTGAGGGTTAGAGTTAGTGTGAGGATTAGGTTGAAGGTGAGGGTTAGGGTGAGGGTGAGGATTAGTATGAGGGTTAAGATTAGGTGTAGGGTGAGGGTTAAGGTTAGGGTGATGTTTAGGGTGAGGGTGAGGGTTGCGTGAGGGTTCGGGTTCGGGTTCGGGTGAGGGTTCAGGTTAAGTTGTGGGTGAGGATTAGGTTTAGGGTGAGGGTTGGGTGCCAGTGAGGATTAGTGTGAGGTTGAGGGTTAGGGTTTGGTTTAAGGTGAGGGTTAGGGTGAGGGTTAGGGTTATTGTGAGGGTTAGGGTTAGATTTAGGGTTAGGGTTAGTGTGAGGATAATGGTTAGGGTGAGTGTGACGGTTAAGGTTAGCATTAGATTTAGGGTGAGGTTACGGTTAGGGTGAGTGTGAGGGTTAGGATTAGGGATATGGTGAGGGTTAGGTTTAGGCTAAGGTTTAGAGTTTGGGTTACGGTTAAGGTGAGGGTGAGGCTGAGGGTTAGGATTTTGTTTAGGCTTAGGGTGAGGGTGATGATGAGGCTTAGGTTTAGGATTAGAGTTAGGTTTAGGGTTATGCTTAGGTTGAGTTTGAGTGTAAGGGTGAGTTTTAGAGTGAGGGTGAGGGTGAGGGTTAGGGTGAGGTTTAGTGTTAGTGTGAAGTTTAGGGTGAGGTTGAGGTTTAGGGTGAGGGTGAGGGTTCGCGTGAGGGTGAAGGTAAGGGTGTGTGTGAGGGTTAGGGTTAGGGTGATGGTTAGGGTGACGGTGAGGGTTAGTGTACGTGTTAGGTTTAGGGTTAGGTTTAGCGTTCCAGTGAGGGTTATGGTTAGGTTTATCATTAGGGTGAGGGTGAGGGTTAGGGTTAGGATGAGGGTTACGTTTAGGGTTAGGGTGAGTGTTAGGGGTAGAGTTATGGTGAGAGAAAGGATTAGGGTGAGAGTGAGGGTTAAGGTTAGCGTTCGCCTGAGGGCTAGGGTTGGGTGAGGGTGAGGGTTAGGGTGAGGGTTAGGTTTAGGGTTAGGGTTAGGTTAAGTGTGAGGGTTAGGGTTAGGTTTAGCGTTAGATTTAGGGTGAGGGTAAGGGTTAGGGTGAGGTTTAGGTTGAGGGTGAGGTGTAGGGTTAGCGTTAGTGTTAGGGAGAGGGTTAAGGTGAAGGTTAGGGTTTGGGTTAGGGTGAGGTTGACGGTGAGGGTTAGTGTTAGGGTTAGGGTGAGGTTTAGGGATAGGGTGAGGGTTAGGATTAGGGTTATGGTGAGGTTTAGGTTTAGGATTAGTGTGAGGGTGAGGATTAGGGTTAGGGTGAGGGTCAGGGTTAGGTTGAGGGTTAGGGTGAGGGTGAGTGTTAGGTTTAGCATAAGGTATATGGTGAGTGTGAGTGTAAGTGTTGAGGGTGAGGGTAAGAGTTAGCTTTAAGGTTATTCCGAGGGTGAGGGTGAGGCTGAGGATTAGGGTTAGGGTGAGGTTTAGTGTGAGGTGTATGTTGAGGGTCAGGGTGAGGGTTAGAGTTAGGTTGAGGTTGATGGTTAGGGTTAGTGTGAGCATAAGTATTAGTGTGAGAGTTAGGGTTAGGATTAGGTTTAGGGTGAGTTCTAGGGTGAGGGTTAGGGTTAGGTTTAGGGTTAGTGTGAGGGTTAGAGTGAGGGGTAGGTGTAGGATTAGGGTAAGTGTAAGGGTTAGGTTGTGGGTTAGGGTGAGCGTGAGGATTATGTTGAGTGTGAGTGTTGTGGTGAGTGTTAGTGTGAGGGTTAGGGTCAGGGTTAGGGTAATGTATAAGGTGAGGCTGACAGTTAGGTTTAGGGTTAGTGTAAGCGTTAGTGTGAGGGTGAGGGTTAGTGTTAGGATTAATGTTAGGGTTAGGGTAAGGCTGAGGGTGAGTGTTTGGGTGAGGGTGAGGGTTATGGGTAGGATTAGGGTTAGGGTGAGGGCTTGCGTGTGGGCGAGGGTTAGGGTGAGGGTGAGGGTGAGGGTTTCGGTAGGTAAGTGTTAGGGTTAGGGATAGGGTGAGGATTAGGGTCATGTTGAGGGTTAGGGTGAGGGTGAGGGTTAGGGTGAGGGTTAGGAATAGGGTTAGGGTGAGGGTTAAGTTTGGGGTGATGTTTAGGTTGAGGGTGAGGTTTGGGTGAGGGTGAGGGTGAAAGTTAGGTGGTGGGTGAGGGTTAGGTTTAGGGTGAGGGTTAGGGTGATAGTGAGTGTTAGGGCGAGGGTGGGGGTTAGGTTTAGGGTTAGGGTGAGGGTTAGTGTTAGGGTGAGTGTTAGGTTGAGCGGTAGGTTTAGGGTTATGGTGTGTGTTAGGGTTAGTGTGATGGTTAGGGTTAGAGTTAGGGTTAGGTTTAGTGTGAGGATAAGGGTTAGGGTGATGGTTAGGGTGAGGGTGAGAGTTAGGGTTAGGGTTAGCGTTAGGTTTAGGGTGAGGGTGAGGGTTAGGGTTAGGGTTAGGGTTAGGGTGAACTTGAGTGTTACGATTAGGGTTAGGGTGAGGCTTAGGGTTAGGCTAAGGTTTAGGGTTAGGTTTAGGGTTTATGTGAGGATGAGGCTGAGTTTTAGGATTAGGGTTAGGGTTAGGGTGAGGGTGATGGTGAGGCTTAGGTTTAGGATTAGGGTTAGTTTTAGGGTTAGGCTTAGAGTGAGGGTGAGGGTAAGGGTAAGTTATAGGGTGAGGTTCAGGGCGAGGGTTAGGGTTAGGGTGAGGTTTAGGTTTAGTGTGAAGTTTAGGGTGTGTTTGAAGTTTAGGGTGAGGGTTCAGGTTCGGGTGAAGGTGAAGGTGAGGGTGTGGGTGAGGGTTAGGGTTAGTGTGAGGGTAATGGTTAGGGTGAGGGTTAGGATGAGGGTGAGCGTTAGGGTTAGTGTTAGATTTAGGGTGAGGGTGAGGGTTAAGGTTAGGTTTAGGGTTAGGGTGAGTATGATGGTTAGGATTAGGTATAGGGTGAGGGTTAGGTTTAGGCTAAGGTTTAATGTTCGGGTTAGGGTTAAGGTGAGGGTGAGGCTGAGGGTTAAGATTAGGTTTAGGGTTAGGGTGAGGGTAATGGTGAGGCTTAGTTTTAGGATTAGGGTTAGGTTTAGAGTTAAGCTTGGGGTGAGTTTGAGGGTAAGGGTGAGTTTTAGGGTGAAGGTGAGGGTGAGGTTTAAGGTGAGGTTTAGTGTTAGTGTGAAGTTTAGGGTGAGGTTGAGGTTTAGGGTGTGGGTGAGGGTTCGGGTGAGGGTGAAGTTAAGGGTGTGTGTGAGGGTTAGGGTTAGGGTGACGGATAGGATGAGGTGGGGGTTAGTTTAAGTGTTAGGTTTAGGGTTAGGTTTAGCGTTCCAGTGAGGGTTAGGGTTAGGGTTAGCGCTAGGGTGTGGGTTAGGGTTAGGTTTAGGGTGAGGATTAGGTTGAGGGTTAGGGTGAGGGTGAGTGTTAGGTTTAGAATTAGGGATATAGTGAGTGTGAGTGTAAGAGGTGAGGGTGAGGGTAAGACAGCGTTAAGGTTAGTCTGAGGGTGAGGATGAGGCTGAGGTTTAGGGTTAGGGTGAGGGTTAGGGTGAGGGTTAGTGTGAGGTGTATGTTTAGGGTCACGGTGAGCACTAGGGTTAGGGTCAGGTTTAGGGTTAGGGTAAGGTTAGGGTGTGTGTTTGGTTTAGGGTTAGGGTTAGGATGAGGGTGAGTGTTAGGGTTAGGTGAGGGTTAGGTTTAGTGTGAGGGTTATGGTTAGGGTTAGCTTTAGGGTGAGGGTGAGGGTAAGTTTTAGGGTGAGTGTTAGGGTGAGAGTGAGGGTTAGGGTTTGGGTTAGGGTTAGGCTTACCGTTAGGGTGAGGCTGAGGGTTAGGTTTAGGCTGAAGGATAGGGTGACAGTGAGTGTTAGCGTGAGGGTGGGGGTTAGGTTTAGGGTTAGTGTGAGAGTTAGGGTTAGGGTGAATGCTAGGGTGAGGGGAAGGGTTAGGGTTATTTTGAGGGTTAGGGTTAGTGTGAGGGTTAGGGTTAGAATTAGGCTTAGGTTGAGGTTGAGGTTAAGGGTCAGGTTAGGGTGAGGGTGAGGGTTAGGGTTAGGGTTAGGTTTAGAGTGAGGGGTGAGGGTGAGAATGAGGTTTACAGTTAGTATTACGGTTAGGAGGAGGGATTGTGTGAGGGCGAGGGTTAGGGTGTGGGTGAGGGTGAGGATGAGGTTTTAGGTAGGTAAGGGTTAGGTAGTTTGTTTAGGGTTAGGGATAGGGTGAGGATTAGGATGAAGGTGAGGGTTAGAGTGTGGGTGAGGGTTAGGGTGAGGGTTAGGATTAGGGTTAGTGTGAGGGTTAAGGTTATGGTGATGTTTAGGGTGAGGGTGAGGATTGGGTGAGGGTGAAGGTGAGGGTGAGGGTATGGGTTAGGGTGTTGGTGAGGTTTAGGTTTAGGGTGAGGGTTAGGGTGACAGTGAGGATTAATGTGAGGTTGAGGGTTAGGGTTAGTGTTAGAGTGAGGGTTAGGGATAGGGTGAGGGTTAGGGTGAGGTGTAGGGTTAGGGTTATGGTGAGGGTTAGGGTTATTGTGAGGGTTAGTGTTAGAGTTAGGGTTAGGGTTAGTGTGAGAGTAATGGTTAGGGTGAGGGTTAGGATGAGGGTGATGGTTAGGGTTAGTGTTAGGTTTAGGGTGAGGGTGAGGGTTACATTTAGGTTTAGGGTTAGGGTGAGTGTGAGAGTTAGGATTAGGGTTAGGGTTAGTGTTAGGGTTAGGTTAAGAGTTAGGGTTAGGGTTAAGGTGAGGGTGAGCCTGAGGATTAGGATTAGGTTTAAGGTTAGGGTGAGGGTGATGGTGAGGCTTAGGTTTAGGATTAGGGTTAGGTTTAGGGTTAAGCTTAGGGTGAGGGTGAGGGTAAGGGTGAGTTTTAGGGTGAGGTTGAGTGTTAGGGTGAGGTTTAGTGTTAGTTGAAGTTTAGGGTGTGGTTGAGGTTTAGGGTGAGGGTGAGTGTTCAGTTGAGTGTGAAGGTAAGGGTGTGTGTGAGGGTTAGAGTTTGGGGACGGTTAGGGTGACGGTGAAGGTTAGTGTAAGTGTTAGGTTTAGCATTACTTTTAGCATTCCCGTGAGGGTTAGGGTTAGGGTTAGCGTTAGGGTGAGGTTTAGGTTTAGGGTTAGGGTGAGGGTTACTTTTAGGGTTAGGGTGAGAATTAGAGAGAGGTTTAGGGTTAGGGTTAGGGTGAAAGTAAGGGTTAGGGTGAGGGTGAGGGTGAGATTGAGGGTGAGGGTTAGCGTTTGGGTGAGGGCTAGGGTTGGGTGAGGGTTAGGGTTAGTTTGAGGGTTAGGGTTAGGGTGAGGGTTAGGGTTAGTGTGAGGATTAGGTTGAAGGTGAGAGTTAGGGTGAGGGTTAGGGTTAGGATGAGGGTTAGGCTTAGTGTTAGGGTGAGGGTTAAGGTGAGGGTGATGTTTAGGGTGAGGGTTCATTTTGGGTGAGGGTTCGGGTTCGGGTGAGGGTTCTAGTTAAGGTGTGGTTGAGGGTTAGGTTTAGGGTGAGGGTTGGGTGCCAGTGAGGATTAGTGTGAGGTTGAGGGTTAGGGTGAGGGTTAGGGTTAGGGTGAGGGGTAGGTTTAGGGCTATGGTGAGGGTTAGGGTTATTTTGAGGATTAGGGTTAGAGTTAGGGCTAGGGTTAGTGTCAGGATAATGGTTACGGTGAGGGTTAGGGTTAAGGTTAGCATTAGGTTTAGGGTGAGGGTAAGGGTTACAGTGAAGGTTAGGGTTAGTTGAGTGTGAGGGTTAGGATTAGGGATGGGATGAGAGTTAGGTTTAGGCTAAGGTTTAGAGTTTGGGTTAGGGTTAAGGTGATGGTTGTCTGATGGTTAGAATTAGGTTTAGGGTTAGAGTGAGGATGATGGGGAGGCTTAGGTTTAGGATTAGGGTTAGGTTTAGGGTTATGCTTAGCGTGAGTGTGAGGGTAAGGGTGAGTTTTAAGGTGAGGGTGAGGTTTAGTGTTAGTGTGAAGTTTAGGGTGAGGTTGAGGGTTAGGGTGAGGGTGAGGGTTCAGGTGAGAGTGAAGGTAAGTATGTGTGTGAGTGTTAGGGTTAGGGTGACGGTTAGGATGACGGTGAGGGTTAGTGTAAGTGTTAGGTTTAGGGTTAGGTTTAGCGTTCCAGTGAGGGTTAGGGTTAGGGTTAGCGCTAGTGTGAGGGTAAGGGTGAGGGTTAAGTTTAGGGTTAGGGTGAGATTTAGAGTGAGGGTTAGGGTCAGGGTTAGGGTGAGAGTAAGGGTTAGGGTGAAGGTGAGGGTGAGATTGAGGGTGAGGGTTAGCGTTCGGGTGAGGGCTAGGGTTGGGTGAGGGTTAGGGTTAGGGTGAGGGTTAGGGTTAGGGTGAGGGTTAGGGTTAGTGTGAGGATTGGTTGAAGGTGAGAGTTAGGGTGAGGGTTAGGGTTAGGATGAGGGTTAGGCTTAGTGTTAGGGTGAGGGTTAAGGTGAGGGTGATGTTTAGGGTGAGGGTTTGGTTTGGGTGAGGGTTCAGGTTCGGGTGAGGGTTCTAGTTAAGGTGTGGTTGAGGGTTAGGTTTAGGGTGAGGGTTGGGTGCCAGTGAGGATTAGTGTGAGGTTGAGGGTTAGGGTGAGGGTTAGGGTTAGGGTGAGGGGTAGGGTGAGGGTAGGGTTAGGGCTATGGTGAGGGGTAGGGTTATTTTGAGGATTAGGGTTAGAGTTAGGGCTAGGGTTAGTGTCAGGATAATGGTTACGGTGAGGGTTAGGGTTAAGGTTAGCATTAGGTTTAGGGTGAGGGTAAGGGTTACAGTGAAGGTTAGGGTTAGTTGAGTGTGAGGGTTAGGATTAGGGATGGGATGAGAGTTAGGTTTAGGCTAAGGTTTAGAGTTTGGGTTAGGGTTAAGGTGATGGTTGTCTGATGGTTAGAATTAGGTTTAGGGTTAGAGTGAGGATGATGGGGAGGCTTAGGTTTAGGATTAGGGTTAGGTTTAGGGTTATGCTTAGGGTGAGTGTGAGGGTAAGGGTGAGTTTTAAGGTGAGGGTGAGGTTTAGTGTTAGTGTGAAGTTTAGGGTGAGGTTGAGGTTTAGGGTGAGGGTGAGGGTTCAGGTGAGAGTGAAGGTAAGTATGTGTGTGAGTGTTAGGGTTAGGGTGACGGTTAGGATGACGGTGAGGGTTAGTGTAAGTGTTAGGTTTAGGGTTAGGTTTAGCGTTCCAGTGAGGGTTAGGGTTAGGGTTAGCGCTAGTGTGAGGGTAAGGGTGAGGGTTAAGTTTAGGGTTAGGGTGAGATTTAGAGTGAGGGTTAGGGTCAGGGTTAGGGTGAGAGTAAGGGTTAGGGTGAAGGTGAGGGTGAGATTGAGGGTGAGGGTTAGCGTTCGGGTGAGGGCTAGGGTTGGGTGAGGGTTAGGGTTAGGGTGAGGGTTAAGTTTAGGGTTAGGGTGAGAGTTAGAGTGAGGGTTAGGGTCAGGGTTAGGGTGAGAGTAAGGATTAGGGTGAGGGTGTGGGTGAGAGTGAGGGTTAGGGTTAGCTTTCGTGTGAGGGCTAGGGTTGGGTGAGGGTTAGGGTTAGGGTGAGGGTTAGGGTTCGGGTTAGGGTTAGGGTAAGTGTGAGGATTAGGGTTAGGTTTAGCGTTAGATTTAGGGTAAGGGTAAGTGTTAGGGTGAGGTTTAGGTTGAGGGTGAGGTTTAGGGTTAGCGTTAGTGTTAGGTTGAGGGTTAAGGTGAAGGTTAGTGTTTGGGTTAGGGTGAGGTTGACGGTGAGGGTTAGTGTTAGGGTTAGGGTGATTTTTAGGGATAGGGTGAGCGTTAGGGTTAGGGTTAGTTTGTGGGTTAGGTTTAGGGGTAGCGTGAGGGTGAAGGTTAGGGTTAAGGTGAGGGTGAGGGTTAGGTTGAGGGTTAGGGTGAGGGTGAGTGTTCGGTTTAGCATTAGGGATATGGTGAGTGTGAATATAAGAGGTGAGGGTGAGGGTAAGAGTTAGCGTTAAGGTTAGTCTGAGGGTGAGGGTGAGGCTGTGGGTTAGGGTTAGGATGTGTGTTAGGTTTAGGTTTAGTGTTAGGATGAAGTTGAGGTTTAGGGTTAGGTGAGGGTTAGGTTTACTGTGAGGCTTATGTTTAGGGTTTGCTTTAGGGTGAGGGTGAGGGTAAGGTTTAGGGTGAGGGTTAGGGTGAGCGTGAGGGTTAGGCTTAGGGTTAGGGTTAGGCTTACGGTTAGGGTGAGGCTGAGGGTTAGGTTTAGGGTGAAGGATAGGGTGACAGTGAGTGTTAGGTTGAGGGTGGGGGTTAGGTTTAGGATTAGGGTGAGAGGGTTAGGGTGAGTGTTAGGGAGAGGGGTAGGGTTAGGGTTATGTTGAGGGTTAGGGTTAGTGTGAGGTTTAGGGTTAGAATTAGGCTTAGGTTGAGGTTGAGGTTAAGGGTCAGGTTAGGGTGAGGGTGAAGGTTAGGGTTAGGTTTAGAGTGATGGGTGAGGGTGAGGGTGAGGATTATGGTTTGTATTACGGTTAGGAGGAGGGCTTGCGTGAGGGCGAGGGTTAGGGTGTGGGTGAGGGTGAGGGTGAGGGTTTATGTAGGTAAGGGTTAGGTAGTTTCTTTAGGGTTAGGGATAGAGTGAGGGTAAGGGTGAGGGTGTCGGTTTGGTAAGGGTTAGGGTTAGGATGAGGGTTAGAATTGGGGTGATGTTTAGGGTGAGGGTTAAGTTGTGGGTGAGGGTTAGGGTTAGGGAGACTGTTAGGGTGACAGTGAGGGTTACGCTGAGGGTGAGGGTGACGGTTAGAGTTATGTTGAGGGTTAGGTTTAGGGTTAGGGTTAGGGTGAGGGTTAGAGTGAGAGGTAGGGTTAGGTTTAGTGTGAGGGTTAGGGTTTGGTTTACTGTGAGGGTTAGGGTCAGGGTTAGTGTTAGGGTTCGGGGTAAGTTTAAGGTTAGGGTTTGGGTTTAAGATAGGGTTAGTGTGAGAGTTAGGGTCAGGGTTAGGTGTAGGATTAGGTTAAGGATAATAGCGTGAGGGTTATGGTGAGGGTGAGGGTTAGAGTTAGGGTGAGGGTAAGTGTTAGGATTAGGGGTTGGGTGAGGGCTAGCGTGAGGGTGAGGGTAAGCGTTAGCGTTAATGTTAGGGTTAGGGTGAGGCTTAGGGTCAGGGTTAGTGTTAGGGTTCGGTGTAAGTTTAAGGTTAGGGTTCGGGTTCGAGTTAGGGTTAGTGTGAGAATTAGGGTCAGGGTTAGGGGTAGGGTTAGGTTGAGGATAATAGTTAGTGTGAGGGTTATGGTGAGGGTGAGGGTTAGAGTTAGGGTGAGGGTAACTGTTAGGATTAGGGTTTGGGTGAGGGCTAGCGTGAGGGTGAGGGTAAGCGTTAGCGTTAATGTTAGGGTTAGGGTGAGGCTTAGGTTTGGGGTTAGGGTGAGGGATAGGTTTATTGTGAGGTTTATGGGTAGAGTTAGGGTTAGGGTTTGGGTGAGGGTAAGGGTTAGAGTGAGGGAGAGTGTTAGGATTAGGGGTAGTGTGAGGGCCAGTGTCAGGGTGAGGGTTAGGGTTAGGGTTAGGGTGAGGGGTAGGGTTAGGGTTAGGGTGAGGTTTAGGTTTAGGGTTAGGGTGAGGGTTAGGGTTAGGTTTAGGATGAGGGTTAAAATGAGGGGTAGGGATAGTGTTAGGGTGAGGATTAGGGTTAGTGTGAGGGTTAGGGTAAGATTTAGGGTTATGGTGATGATTAGGGTGAGTGTTAAGGTTAGGGTTACGGTTAGGGTGAGCATTAGGTTGAGGATTATGTTTAGGCTTAGGGTTTGGATGAGGGTTAGCTTGAGGCTAAGGCTTAGGGTGAGTGTTAGGGTGAGGCTAAGGGTTAGAGTGAGATTTATGGTGAGGGTATGTTTAGGGTGAGGGTGAGGGCTAGGTTTAGTGTGATGGTTAGGGTTAGGGTTAGTGTTAGTGTTATGGTGAGGGTAAGGTTTAGGGTGAGGGATAGGGTGAGAGTGAGGATTAGGGTTAGCCTTAGGGTGAGTGTGAGGATAAGGGTGAGTGTTAGGGTTAGGGTTAGGTTTAGGATGAGGGTGAGTGTTAGGTTGAGGGTTAGGGTTAGGGTTAGGGTGAGAGTGATTGTTAGCGTTATCGTGAGTGTTAGGGTGAGGGTTAGCATGAGGGTTAGTGTTAGGGTTAGTTTTCGGGTTATGTTTAGGGTGCAGGTAAGCTGGAGGGTAAGGGTTAGGGTGAGGTTTAGGGTTAGGAAGAGGTTTAGGGTGAGGGTGAGGGTTAGGATTAGGGTTAGGGTGAGGGTTAGTGTTTGGGTAAGAGTTAGGGTTAGGGTGACGATGAGGGTGTGGTTGAGGGTTAGGGTTAGGATTAGGGTTAGGATTAAGGTTAGCTTGGGGGATAGTGTTAGGTTTAAGGTTAGGGTGAGT
Source organism: Dipodomys merriami (assembly GCF_024711535.1). Lineage (NCBI taxonomy): Eukaryota > Metazoa > Chordata > Mammalia > Rodentia > Heteromyidae > Dipodomys > Dipodomys merriami. The sequence goes on along the minus strand of NW_027202716.1, from coordinate 262,334 downwards.
GTGAGGGTGAGGCTTAGGGTGAGCATGAGGCTGAGGGTAAGGTTTAAGTTTAGGGTTAGGGATAGGGTTAGGGTGAGGTTGTGGTTTAGGGTTAGGGTGAGGTTTAGGGTTAGGGTGAGCAAGAATGTTAGGATTTGGGGTAGGGTGAGGGCTAGGTTTAGGGTTACTGTTAGGGTTAGGGTGAGGTTTAGGGTGAGGTGTAGGATTAGGGTTAAGGTGAGTGTTAGTTTTAGCATGATGGTTAGGGTTAGTGTTGGGGCTAGGTTGAGGGTAAGGTTTAGTGTGAGGTTTAGGCTTAGAGTGACGGATAGGTTTTGGGTTAGGTATAGGGTGAGGGTGAGGGATAGGGTTAGGGTGAGGGTAAGGGTGAGGGTGAGGTTTAGTGTTAGGTTTAGGTTGAGGGTTAGGGTGAGGGTGAGGGTTAGGATTAGGTTTAGGGTTAGGCTGAGGGTGAGTGTGAGGTTGAGGGTGAGGGTTATAGTGAGGGTAAGTGTTAAGGTGAGGGTTAGTTTAAGGGTTAGGGTTAGGCTGAGGGTGAGGGTGAGGGTTCGGATTAGTGTTATGGTTAGGGTTAGGCTGAGGATAAAGGTGAGGGTGACAGTTAGCATTAGGTTTAGGGTTAGGGTGCGGGTGACGGTGAGGGTGAGGGTTAGGGTGAGCGTAAGGGTGAGGGTGAGGGTTTCAGTTAGGTAAGGTTAGGGTTAGGCTGAGGGTTAGGGTAAGGGTTAGGGTTAGGGTGATGAGGGCTAGGGTTAGTATGAGGGTTAAGGTGTGGGTGAGAGTTACGGGTAGGGTGAGTGTTAGGGTAACGGTGAATGTTACGGTGAGGGTGAAGGTTAGGGTTAGGTTTAGGGAGAAGGTTAGGATTAGGGTTAGGGTTAGGGTGAGGGGTAGGGTTAGGGTTAGGTTTAGATTGAAGTTTAGGGCTAGGGTTAGGGTGAGGGCAAGGATTAGTGTGAGGGTTAGGGTGAGGGTGAGTGTTATGATTAGTGTTAGGGTGAGGGTGAGGTTTACGGTTAGTGTTAGTGTTAGGGTTTTGGTTAGGCTGAGGGTGAAGGTGAAGGTGAGGATTAGCATTAGGGTGAGGGTTAGGGTTATGGTTATGGTGAGGGTGAGGGTGAGGGTTATGGTTAGTGTTAGGATTAGGGTTAGGTTTAGGTTTAGGTTGAGGGTGATGGTGAGGGTGAGGGTTAGGGTTACGTTTAGGGTTAGGGTGAAGGTTAGGTTGAGGGTACGTTTGAGGGTGAAGTTTAGGGTGAGGGTGAGGGCTAGGGTTAGGGTTATTGTTAGCTTGAGGGTTAGCTTGAGGTTTAGGGTTAGGTTTAGGGTAAGGGTTATGGTGAGGGTTATTGTTAGGTTGAGGATTAGGGTATGGTTGTGGTTTAGGGTTAGGGTGAGGTTTAGGGTTAGGTTGAGGGTGAGTGTTAGGATTAGGGTTAGGGTGAAGACTAGGGTGATGTTTAGGGTTAGGGTTAGGGTATGTGTGAGGGGTAGTTTTAGGGTTAGGTTGAGGGTTAGGTTTAGTGTGAGCGTTAGGGTTAGGGTTAGGGTGAGGGTGAGGGTTAGGGTTAGGGTTAGGGTTAGGTTTAGGATGAGGGTGAGGGTTAGTGTTAGGGTTAGGGTGAGGGTTAAGGTGAGGGTAAGGGTGAGGTTTAGGGTTAAGGTTAGGGTTACGGTGAGGGATAGGGTAAGGCTAAAGTTTAGGGTGATGGTAAGGGTTATAATGAGGTTTAGGGTGAGAATGAGTTTTAGGATTATCATGAGTGTTAGTGTGAGGGTTACGTTGAGGGCTTGGGTTAGGGCTAGGGTGAGGTTGAGGTTAGGGTAGGGTGAGGGTGAGGGTGAGGTTGAGTGTGAGGGTTAGGGTTAGGGATAGCCTGAGGGTGAGGTTGAGGGTTAGGATTAGGGTTAGGTTGATATTTAGGGTGAGGGTGAGTGTTAGGTTGAATGTGAGTGTTAAGGTGACAGTGAGGGCTACGGTGTGGGTGAGCGTTAGGGTTAGGCTGAGGGTGATAGTTAGGGTTAGGGTTAGGGTTTGGGTTAGGGTGAGGGTAGGGTTAGAATTAGGGTGAGGGTTAGGGTTTGTGTGAGGGTTAGCGGTAGGCATAATGATAGGGTGAGGCTTAAGTTGAGTGTTAGTTTTAGGGTGAGGGTTAGGGTTAGGGTTACTGTGAGGGTTAGGGTCAGCGTTAGTGTTAGGGTTAGGGGTAGGTTTAAGTTTACATTGAGGGTTCCGGTTAGCGTTAGGGGTAGTGTGAGAGTTACGGTCAGGGTTAGGGTTAGGGTTAGGGTGAGGATATGAGTTAGGGTCAGGGATAGGGTGAGGGTGAGTGTTAGGGTTAGGGTGAGGGTAAGTGTTAGGATTAGGGGTTGGGTGAGGGCTAACGTGAGGGTGAGGGTAAGGGTTAGGGTTAAGGTGAGGGTTAGGGTGAGGGGTAGGTTTAGGGTTATGGTGAGGGTTAGGTTTAGTGTGAGGTTTAGGGTAAGGGTTAGGGGTAGGGTTAGGGTGAGGGTAAGGGTAGAGTGAGGGTGAATGTTAGGATTAGGGGTAGTGTGAGGGCCAGGGTGAGGGTGAGGGTTAGGGTTAGGGTGAGGCATATGGTTAGGTTTAGGGTGAGGGTTAGGGTTAGGGTTAGGGTGAGGGTTAGGGTTAGGTTTAGGATGAGGGTTAGAATGAGGTGTAGCGATAGGGTTAGGGTGAGGTTTAGGGTTAGTTTGAGTGTTAGGGTTGGATTTAGGGTTAGAGTGATGGTTAGTGTGAGGGTTAAAGTTAGGGTTACGGTTAGGGTGAGCATTAGGTTGAGGATTAGGTTTTGGTTTAGTGTTAGGATGAGGGTTAGGGTGTGGGTTAGGGTGAGGCTAAGGGTTAGGGTGAGGTTTACAGTGAGGGGAGGTTTAGCGTGAGGGTGAGGTTTAGGTTTAGTGTGATGGTTAGGGTTAGGGTTAATGTTAGTGTTATGGTGAGCGTGAGGGTTAGGGTGAGAGTGAGGATTAGGGTTAGCCTTAGGGTGAGTGTGAGGGTAAGGGTGAGTGTTAGGGTTAGGTTTAGGTTTAGGATTAGGATGAGTGTTAGGGTGAGGGTTAGGGTTAGGGTGAGGGTTAGGGTTAGGGTTAAGGTTAGGGTGAGTGTTAGGGTGAGAGTGAGTGTTAGTGTTATCGTGAGTGTTATGGTGAGGGTTAGCGTGAGGGTTAGGGTTAGGGTTAGGTTTTGGGTTAGGGTTAGGGTGAGGTTTAGGGTTAGGATGAGGTTTAGGGAGAGGCTTAGGGTTTGTGTTAGGGTGAGGATTAGGGTGAGGGGTAGGGTTAGGGTTAGGGTGAAGGTTAGGTATAGTGTGAGTGTTAGGGTTAGGGTTAGGGTGAGGGTAACGATTAGGGTGAGGGTTAGGATGAGAGTGAGGGTTAGGGGTAGCCTCAGGGTTAGTGTGAGGGTTAGCATGAGGGTTAGGGTTCCGGTTAAGGTTAGGTTTAGGATGAGGTTGAGGGTTAGGGTTAGGGTTAGGTTGAGGGTTAGGGATAGGGTTAGGGTGAGGGTGAGGGTTAGGATTAGGTTTAGGGTTAGGGTGAGGGCTAGCGTGAGGGTAATTATTAGGGTCACGGTTAGGGTGAGGGTTAGGGTGAGGGTTAGGGTTAGGATTAGCGTTAGGGTGAGATTTAGGGTTAGGGTTAGGGTTAGGGTTAGAGTGAGGTTTAGGGTTACGATTACTTTAGGGTGAGGGCTAGGTTCAGGGTGAGGGTTAATGTTAGGGTTAGGGTGAGGTTTAGGGTTAGGGTGAGGGTGAGGGGTAGTGTTAGGTTTCGGGTTACGGTTAGGATGAGGGTTAGGGTTAGGGTGAGGGTTTGGGTTAGGTTTAGGGTGAGGGTGAGGTTTAGGATTAGGGTTAGGTATAGGGTAATTTTTAGGGTTAGAGTTATGGTTACGGTTACTGCTCTGATGATGGTGAGAGTGAGGGTGAGGTTTAGGGTTAGGGTTAGGGTGAGTTTTAGGGTTAGGGTTATTGTTAAGGTTAGGGTTAGGGTTAGGATTAGGAAGAGGGGTAGGGTGAGGGGTAGGGGTAGAGTTAGCGTGAGGTTTACGGTTAGTGAGAGGGTTAAGAGTAGGTTTAGATTTACGTTAGTATTAGTGTTAGGGTGAGGGTTAAGGTTAGGCATAGGGTTAGGTTGAGTGTGAGGGTGATGGTTAGCATTAGGATTAGGGTTAGGGTTAAGTGGAGGGTGAGGGAGAGTGTGAGGGTTAGATTTAGGGTGAGTGTGAGGTTTAGGGATAGGGTGAGTGTTAGGGTGAGGGTGAGGGTTTGGGTTAGGGATAGGGTTACGATGAGGGAGAGGGTTAGGGTTAGGGTTAGGGTTAGGGTTATTGTTAGGGTTATGGTTTTGGTTACGGTGAGGGTGAGGGTGAGGGTGATTGTTAGGCTAAGGCATAGGGAGAGGTTTAGGGTTAGGGTTAGGGTTAGGGTGAGGGTGAGGTTTAAGGTTAGAGATAGTGTTAGGGTGAGGGTTAGGGTTAGGGTTAGTGTTAGTGTTAGAGTTAGGGTGAGGGTTACGGTGAAGTATAGGGTTAGGGTAAAGTTTAAGGTTAGGATTAGGACTAGGGTGACAGTGAGTTTGAGGGTTAGGGTTAGGGTTAGGCTTAGTGTTAGGCTGAGGTTGAGGGTGAGTGTGAGGGTTAGGTTTAGGGTGAGGGTGAGGTTTAGGTTTAGGTTTACAGTGAGAGTGAGGGTTAGGGTTAGGGTTAGGGTTGCGGTGAGGGTGAGGGTTAGGGTTTGGGTTAGGTTTAGGGTTAGGGTTAGGGTTATTGTTAGTGTTAGGTTTAGAGTTACGGTTACGGGGAGGTTGAGAGTGAGGTTTAGGGTTAGGGTTAGGGTGAGATTTATTGTTAGGGTTACGGTGAGATTTAGGGTTAGGGTTAGGGTGAGGATTAGGTTTAGGGTTACAGTGAGGGTGAGGTTTAGGTTTAGGGTTAGGGTGAGGTTTAGGGTTAAGGTTATGGTTAAGGTTAGGATGAGGCTTAGGGTGAGGGGTAGGGTTAGGGTTCTGTTGACGGTTAGGGTTATGGTTAGGGTTAGGGTTATAGTTAGTGTGAAGTTGAATGTTAGGATTAGGGTTAGGGTGAGGGCTAGGGTGAGGGTGAGGGTTAGGGTTAGGATTAGGGTTAGGGTGAGTGGTATGGTGGGGGGTATTGTTAGGGTTAGGGTGAGGGTAAATTTTATTGTGAGGGTTAGGATTAGGTTGATTGTAAGGGTTAAGGTGTGGTTTAGGGTGACAGTGAGGGTGAGGCTTAGGTTTAGGGTTAGGTTTAGGGTTAGGGTGAGGATGAGGGTTAGGGTTATGATTAGGGTTAGGGTTAGGCTGAGGGTGAGGGTGAAGGTAAGAGTTAGGGTGAGGGTTAGTGTGAGGGTAAGGGTTAGGGTGAAGCTGAGGTTTAGCATTAGGTATAGGGTGAGGGTTAGGATTAGGGTTAGGGTGAGGGTGAGGGTGACGGTTAGGATTAAGGTTAGGGATACTGTTAGGCTGAGTGTGATTGTGAGGGTTATGGTTATGGTGAGGGTTAGGGTTAGGGTTAGCGTGAGGGTGAGGGCGAGGGTTAAGGTTAGGATTAGGGTTACGGTGAGTGTTTAGCTGAGGGTGAGGGTGAGGATGAGGGCTAGGGTTAGGGTGAGGATTAGGCTTAAGGTTACGGTGAGGGTTAGTGTTAGGGTGAAGTTTATTGTGAGGGTGACGTTAGGGTGAGGGTTAGGGTGAGCGTGAGGTTTAGGGTTAAGGTTAGGTTGAGGTTAGGTTTAGGGTTAGGATGAGGGTTAGTAAGAGGGCTAGGTTTGGGGCTAGGGTGAGGGTTAGGCTTTGTGTGAGTGTTAGGGTTAGGTTTAGGTTTAGGGTGATGGTTAAGTGGATGGTTAAGGTGAGGGTTAGGGTGAGGGTTAGCATGAGGGTTAGTGATAGGCTTAAGATTAGGTTGAGGGTGAGGGCAAGGCTAAGGCTTAGGGTGAGGGTTAGGGTGAGGCTAAGTGTTAGGGTGAGGGTTAGGCTGAGGGGTAGGGTTAGGGTTACGGTGAGGGTTAGTTTTAGTGTGACTGTTAGGGTTAGGGTTAAGGTGAGGGTTAGAAAAAGGGTGAGGGTTAAGTTGATAGTGAGGGTTAAGGTTAGCCTTAGTCTTAGTGTGAGGTTTATGGTGAGAGTTAGGGTTAGGGTTAGGGTTACGGTTAGGGTTAGGCTGAGGGTGAGGGTGAGGATGATGGTGAGTGTGAGGGTTAGGGTTTGGGTTAGGCTTAGGCTTAGGATTAGGCCTAGGGTGAGGGTGAGGGTGAGGCTGAGATTTAGGGTGAGTGTTAGGTTTAGGGTTAGGGTGATTGTTAGGGTAAGGGTTAGGGTTAGGATTAGGGTTAGGGTGAAGGCTAGGGTGAGGGTGAGTGTTAGGGTTAGGGTTAGGGTGAGGGTTTGGGTTAGCGTTAGGATTACGGTTATTGTTTTGTTTAGGGTTAGGGTTAGTGTTAGGGTTAGGGTTATGGTGAGGGTTAAGGTGAGGGTTACGGTTAGGATTAGTTTTAGGCTGAGGTTGAGGTTGAGGGTGAGGGTTAGGGTTAAGGTTAGGTTAAGGTTTAGGGTTAGGTTTCCAGTGATGGTGAGGGTTAGGGTTTGGGTTAGGGTTAGGGTGAGGGTGTGGGTTAGGATTAGGGTTATTGTTAGGGTTAGGGTTAGGGTTACCTTTACGGTGAGGGTGAGGCTCAGGGTGAGGTTTAGGGTTAGGGTTACAGTGAGGTTGAGTGTTAGAGTTAGGGTTAGTGTTTTGTTGCGAGTGAGGGTTAGGGTTTGTGTTAGAGTTAGGGTTAGAGTTAATGTTATTCTTAGGGTTAGGGTTAGAGTTAAGGTTACGGTTAGGTTGACGGTGAGGGTTAGGGTTAGGGTTAGGGTTAGGGTGAAGGCTAGGGTGAGGGTGAGGGTTAGGGTTAAGGTTAGTGTTAGGTTTAGGGTTATTGTTAGGGTTAGGGTTAAAGTTATGGTTACGGTGAAGGTGAGGGTGAGGGTTAGGGTTAGGTTTAGGGTGAGGTTTAGGGTTAGGGTTACAGTTAGGATTAGTTTTAGGGTGAGTGTGAGTGTGCGGGATAGGGTTAGGGTTATGCTTAGGCATAGGGTTAGGCTGAGGGTTTGGTGAAGGTGAGGGTTAGGTTTAGGGTGAGGGTTAGGGTTACGATTAGGGTTAGGGTGAGGGCTAGGGTGAGGGTGAGGGTTAGGTTGAGGTTTAGGGTTAAGTATAGTGTTAAGGTTATGGTGAGGGTTACGGTTAGTATGAGTGTTAGGGTTAGAGTTAGAGTTAGGGTGAGGGTGAGGGTTAGGATTAGGTTAAGGGTTATGGTTATTGTTAGGGTTATTGATATGGTTACGGTCACGTTGACGTTGTGGATGAGTGTGAGGTTTAGTGTTAGCTTTAGGGTGAAGTTTAGGGTTAGGGTTATTGTTAGGGTTTTGGGTAGGGTTAGGATGAGGCTTAGGGTGAGGGGTCGGTTTAGGTTAGGGTGAGGTTTAGGGTTATTTTGAGGGTTAGGGTTACATTTAGGGTTAGGGTGAGGATTAGGTCCAGGGTTATGGTTAGGGTGAGGGTGAGGTATAAGGTGAGGTTTAGGGTTAGGGTTAGGGATAGGGTGATGTTTAGGGTGAGGTAAGAGTTAGGGCGAGGATTAGGGTTAGGATGAGTTTTAGAGTGACGTTGAGGGTTAGGGTTAAGGTTAACATTAGGGTAAGGTTAAGCGTTAGGATGAGGGTGAGTGTGAGGGGTATTTTTAGGGTTAGGGTAAGTGTAAGTTTTATTGTGAGGCTTAGGGTTAGGGTTAGGTTGTGGGGAAGGGTTAAGGTGAGGTTTAGGGTAACAGTGAGGGTGAGGCTTAGGGTTAGGGTTAGGTTTAGTGTGAGGGTGAGGATGAGGGTTAGGTTTAGGATTAGGTTTAGGGTTAATCTGTGGGTGAGGGTGAGGTTTTGGGTGAGGGTAAGGGTTAGGGTGAGGAGTAGTGTGAGGGTGATGGTTAGGCTGAGGGTGAGGGGTGAGGGTGAGGGTTAGGATCAGTGTTAGGGTTAGTGTTAGGGTTAAACTGAGGGTGGGGATGAGGGTGAGTATGAGGTTTAGGGTTAGTGTTGGGGTTAGGGTTAAGGTTAGGATGAGGGTTAGGATGACAGATAGGGTTAGGGTTAGGGTGAGGGATAGGGTGAGGATAAGCATTAGGTGAGGTTTAGGGTGAGAGTGAAGGTTAGGGTTATCATGAGCGTTAGGGTGAGTTTTAGAGTGAGGGTTAGGTTTTGGGTTAGGTTGATTGTGAGTGTTAGGGTGATTGTGAGTGTTAGGGTGAGGGTTAGGATGAGGGTGAGGGTGAGGGTGAGCGTGAGTGTGAGGGTGAGGCTTAGGTTTAGGGTTTGGTTTAGGGTGACGGTGTGGTTAAGGGTTAGGGTTAGGATTAGGGTTAGGGTTATGGTGAGGGTGAGGGTGAGGGTTAGGGTGAGGGTAAGGGTTAGGGTGAGGGTTAGTGTGAGTGTGAGTATTAGGCTGAGGGTGAGGTGTGAGGGTGATTGTGAGGGTTAGGATTAGGTTTAGGAATACTGTTAGACTGAAGGTGAGGGTGAGAATTAGGGTGATAGTGAGGGTTAGGTTTAGCCTTAATCTTAGTGTGAGGTATATCGGGAGAGTTAGGGTTAGGGTTAGGGTTACGATTAGGCTGAGGGTGAGGGTTAGGATTAGGTTTAGGGATACTCTTAGGCTGAAGGTGAGGGTGAGGGTTAGGGTTAGTGTGAGGGTTCGCGTTAGGGTTAGGGTGAGGGTGAGAACGAGGATTACGGTGAGGGTTAAGGTTAGGGTTAGTGTTAAGCTGAGGGTGAGTGTGAGGATGAGGGCTAGGGTTAGGTTTAGGGTTAGGCTTAAGGTGAGGATGAGGGTTAGTGTTAGGGTGATGTTTTGGGTGAGGGTAAAGGTTAGGGTAAGGGTTATTGTGCGGGTGAGGTTATTGTTTAGGGTTAGGGTTAGGTTGAGGGTTAGGTTTCGGCTTTGGGTGAGGGTTAGGATGAGGGCTAGGGTTAGGCTTAGGGTTAGGGTGAGGGTTAGGCTTAGTGTGAGGGTTAGGGTTAGGTTTATGGTTAGGATGATGGTTAGGGTGAGGGTGAGGGTGAGGGTTAGGGTGAGGGTTAGTGATAGTGTTAGATTTAGGGTGAGGGTGAGGGCAAGGCTAAGGCTTAGGGTGAGGGTTAGTGTGAGGCTAAGGGTTAGGGGGAGGGTTAGGGTGAGTGTTAGGGTTAGAGATAGGGTTATTGTTAGGGTTAGGGTTAGGGTTACAGTGAGGGTAAGGGTGAGGTTGAGTTTTAGGCTAAGAGTTAGGAAGAGGTTTAAGGTTAGTGTTAGGGTTAGGATGAGGGTGAAGTTTAGTTTTAGAGATAGGTTTAGGGTGAGGGTTAAGGTGAGGGTTACGGTTAAGGCTAGTGTTAGGGTTAGGGTTAAGGTGAGGGTTAGGGTGATGGTTAGGGTGAGGGTTAGGGTTAGGGTTAGGGTTAGGATTAGGGCTAGCGTGAGGGTGAGTTTGAGGGTTAGGGTTAGGGTTAAGTTTAGGCTTAGTGGTAGGCTGAGGTTGATGTTGAAAGTGAGGGTTAAGGGTAGTGTGAGGGTGAGGTTTAGGCTTAGGGTTACAGTGACAGTGAGGGTTAGGTTTAGGGTGAGGGTGAGGGTTAGGATTAGGGTTATGTTTAAGGTTATTTTAGGGTTAGGGTTAGGGTGAGGTTTAGGGTTAGTGTTAGGGTTAGGGTGAGGTTTTGTGTTAGGGTTACAGTGAGGGTTAGGTTTAGGGTTAGGGTTATGGTTATTGTTAGGGGTAGGTTAAGAGTTACGGTAATGGTGAGGGTGAGGGTGAGGTTTAGGGTTAGGTTTAGGGTGAGGTTTAGGGTGAGGTAAGAGTTAGGGTGAGGGTTAGGGTTAGGGTGAGGTTTAGGGTGAGGTTGAGGGTTGTGGTTAGAGTTAACATAAAGGGTGAGGGTAAGTGTTGGGGTTGAGGGTTAAGGTAAGGGAGAGGTTTAAGTTTAGGGTTAGTGTTAGGGTGAGGGTTAGGTTTAGGGTTAGGTTGAGGATTGGGGGAAGGTTAGGGTTAAGTTTAGGGTTAGGGTTAGGGCTAGGGTTAGTGTTAAGGTTAGTGTGAGGGTGAGTGTTAGGATTAGGGTTAGGGTGAGGTGTAGGTTGAGCGTGAGGTTGAGAGTTAGGGTTAGGGTTAGGGTTATTGTTAGGATTAGTGTTAGAGTTAGAGTTATAGTGAGGTTGAGGGTGAGGGTTAGGGTTAGGGTTAGGTTTATGATTAGGTTGAGGGGTAGTGTTAGTGTTAGTGTGAGGGTAAGTTTTTGTGTGAGGGTTAGGGTTAGGGTTAGGGTTAAGTTGAGGGTAAGGATTAGGGTGAGGGTTCGGGTCAGAGTGAGGGTGAGGCTTAGGGTTAAGGTTAGGTTTAGGGTGAGGGTGAGGTTGAGGGTTAGGGTTAGGATTAGGGTTAGGGTTACACTGAGGGTGAGGGTGAGGGTTAGGGTGAGGGTAAGGGTTAAGGTGAGGTTAGGGTTAGGGTTCGGGTTAGGGTTATTGTTAGAGTTAGACTTAGAGTTACAGTTACAGTTACAGGGAGGTTGAGGGTGAGGTTTAGGGTTAGTTTAAGAGTGAGGTTTAGGGTTAGGGTTAGGGTTAGGGTGAGGTTTAGGATTAGGGTTACAGTGAGGGTTAGGATTAGGGTTATGGTTAGGCTGATGGTGAGGGGGAGGGTTAGGATTAGGGTTAGGTTTAGGGTTCTTATTAGGGTTAGGATTAGGGTTACCTTTATGGTAACGGTGATGCTGAGGGTGAGGTTAGGATTAATGTTATGTTGAGGTTTAGTTTTTGGTTCAGGGCTAGGGTTAGAGTGAGGGTTTGGGTTAGGGTTAGGGTTAATGTGAGGCTGAGGGTTAGCGTTAGGGTTAGGGTTATTTTTAAGGTTAGGGTTAGAGTTACGGTTACTGTGATGGTGAGGGTGAGGGTTAGGTTTAGGATTACGGTGAGGTTTAGAGTGAGGTAAGAGTTAGGGTGAGTGTTAGGCTTAGGGTGAGGTTTAGTTTGAGGTTGAGGTTTAGGGTTAGGGTTAAAGTTAGGGTGAAGTTAAAGGTTAGGGTGAGGGTTAGGGTAAGGGTGAGGGTTAAGTTTAGGGTTAGTGTTAGGGTGAGGGTTTGGGTTAAGGTTAGTGTGAGGGTGAGTGTTAGGATTATGGTTAGGCTGAGGGGGAGGGTGAGGTTGAGGTTTAGGGTAACGGTGAGGGTTAGGCTTAGGGTGATGTTTAGGGTGAGGGTGAGGGTTAAGGTAAGGTTTAGGGTTAGGGTTAGTGTTATGGTGAGGTTTATGGTGAGGTAAGAGTTAGGGTGAGGGTTAAGTTTAAGGTTAGGATGAGGTTTAGGGTGAGGTTGAGGGTTAGGGTTAACGTTAGGGTGAGGTTAAGGGTTAGGGTGAGGGTTAGGGTGAGGGTGAGGGTTTAGATTACTGTTAAAGTTAGGGTAAGGGTTAGCGTTAGGGTTATGTTGAGGTTTAGGGGGAAGTTTAGATTTAGGTTTAGGGTTGGAGTTAGGGTTAAGATTAGTGTGAGGGTGAGTGTTAGGATTAGGGTTAGGGTGAGGGGTAGGTTGAGGGTGAGGGTTAGGTTTAGGGTTAGGGTTAGGGTGAGGGGTATGGTGAGGGGTAGGTTTAAGTTTAGGGTGAGAGTTAGGTTTAGAGTGAGGGTTAGGGTAAGGGTTAGGATGAGGGTTAGGTTTAGGGTGGAGGATAAGGATGTTGTGAGAGTAAGGGTTAGAGGCAGGGTTAGGTTGAGGTTGAGGGTTAGGGTTAAATTAGGGTTAGGTTTAGACTGAGGCCGATGGTGAGGATGAGGGTGTGGGTTCGGGTTCGGTTAAGGGTTTGGGTTAGGGTTAGGGGGAGGGGGAGTTTGAGGTTTAGGGTTAGGGTTACGGTGAGTGTGAGGTGAGGATGAGGGTTAGGGTTAGGTTGAGGTTTAGGGTTAGACTCAGGGTTAGGGTTAGTGTGTGGGTGATGGTTAGCGTTAGAGTTAAGGTTAGGTTGAGGGTTAGGGTTAGGGTTATGGTGAGGTTTAGGATGAGGGTTAAGGTTGGGATCAGAGATAGGGTGAGGGCTAGGTGAGGATGAGGGTTAGGGTTAGGTTTAGTGTGAGGTTTAGGGATAGGCTTAGGGTTAGGTTGAGGGTGAGAGTTAGGTTTAGGGTGGATGTTAGCGTTGGGGAGAAGATAAGGGTTAAGGGCAGGTTTAGTATGAGGGTGAGCATGAGGGTTAGGGTTAAATTATGGTTAGGGTTAGGCTGAGGGTGAGGGTAAGGATGAGCGTGATTGTAGGGTAAGGTTGAGGGTTTGAGTGAGGTTGAGAGTGAGGGTTAGGTTTAGGGTGACGGTTAGGTTGAGGGTTAGGGTTTGCGTTAGGGTTAGTTTGAGGTTGAGGTTTAAGGTTAGGTTTAGGGTTAGGGTTAGGGTTAGGTTGAGAGTTAGGATGGAGGTTAGTTTTAGGGTGAGGGTTAGGATGAAAGTTAGGGTTAGGATTAGGGTTAGGGTGAGGGCTAGGGTGAGGGTGAGGGTTAGGGTTACGGTTAAGGTTAGGGTTAAGGTGAGGGTTTGGGTTAGGGTTAGGGTTAGGGTTACGGTAAGGAAGAGGGTTTGGTTTAGGGTTAAGGTTAGGGTTAGGGTTATTGTTAGGGTTAGAGTTAGGGTTACGGTGAGGGTGAGTGTGAGGGTGATTGTTAGGCTAAGTTTAGGGAGATGTTTAGGGTTAGGGTTAGAGTGAGGGTGAGGTTTAGGGTGAGATATAGGGTTAGGGTGAGGGTTAGGATGAGGGTTGGGGTTAGGGTTAGTGTTAGGATTATGGTTCGGGTGAGGATTAGGGTGAGGATTAGTGTTAGGATTAGGGTTAGGATTAGGGCTTGGTTGAGTGTGAGTTTGAGTGTTAGGGTTAGGCTTAGTATTAGGCTGAAGTTGAGGCTGAGGGTGAGGGTTATGGTTAGGATGAAGGTGAGGTTTAGGGTTAGGGTTACAGTGACGTTGAGGGTTAGGGTTAGGGTTAGGGTGAGGGTGAGGGTTAGGGTTTGGGTTACGGTTAGGGTGAGGGTGAGGGTTAAGGTGAGGTTTAGGGTGAGGGTGAGGGTTAGAGTTACAGTTACGGTGAGTTTGAGGGTGAGGTTTAGGGTTAGAGTTAGGGTGAAGTTTAGGGTTAGGGTTAGGGTTAGGGTGAGGTTTACGGTTAGGGTTACAGTGAGGGTTAGGGTTAGGGTTAGGGTTATGTTGAGGGTGAGCATGAGGGTTAGGATTAGGGTTAGCTTAGGTTTATTGTTAGGGTTTGGGTTACCTTTACGGTGAGAGTGAGGCTGAAGGTGAGGTTAGGCTTAGGGTTTGGGTGAGCTTTAGGGTTATGGTTAGGGGTACGGTTAGGTTGAGGGTTTGGGTTAGGGTTAATGTTACTGTGAGGGTGACAGTTAGGGTTAGTGTTAGTGTTAGGGTTAGGGTTAGGTTTATTGTTAAGGTTACGGTTAGACTTACGGTTACGGTGAGGGTGAGGGTTAGGTTTAGGGTTAGAGTGAGGTTTAGAGTGAGGTAAGAGTTAGGGTGAGGGTTAGGGTTAGGGTGAGGTTAAGAGTTAGGGTGAGGGTTAGCATGAGGGTGAGGGTTAAGGTTAGGGTTAGTGTTAGGGTGAGGGTTAGGGTAAGGGTTAGGTTGAGGTTTAGGGTTAGGATTAGGGTTAGGTTTATGCTGAGGGTGAGGATGAGTGTTAGGGTGAGGGTAAGGGTTAGGGTGAGGGTTAGTGTGAGGGTGAGGGTTAGGCTGAGGGTGAGGGTCAGGTTCAGAATTAGAGTTAGGGTTAGTGTGAGGGTTAGGGTTAAAATTAGGATGAGGGTTAGGGTTAGGGTTAAGCTTAGTGTGAGGGTGAGTTTTAGAATTAGTGTTAGGGTGAGGGCTAGGGTGAGGGTGAGGGTTAGGTTTAGGGTCATTTTTATTGTTAGGGTTAGGCTTACCTTTATGGTGAGGGTGAGGCTGATGGTGAGGTTAAGGGTTAGGTTTAGAGTGAGGGTTCGCGTTAGGGTTTGGGTTAGGGTTATGGTGAGGGTGAGAGTTAGGGTGAGGGTGAGAGTGAGGGTTAGGATTAGGTTTAGGTTTAGCGTTATTGTTACGGTTAGGGTTAGGGTTAACTTTATGGTGAGGGTGAGGCTGAGGGTGAGGTTAGGTTTAGGGTTTGGGTGAGGTTTAGGTTTAGGTTTAGGGTTAGTGTTAGGGTGAGGGTTTGGGTTAGGGTTAGGGTTACGGTCAGGGTGAGGGTTAGGGTTAAGTTTAGGATTAGGGTTAGGGTGAGTGTGAGTGTGAGGGTTAGGGTTAGGGTTATGGTTAGGCTTAGGATTAGGCTGAGGGTGAAGGTGAGTGTTAGCGTTAGGGTGAGGGTTAGGTTTAGGATGAGGGTTAGGCTTAGGGTTAGGATTAGCATTAGGGTGAGGGCTAGGGTGAGGTTGAGGGTTAGTGGTAGCATTAGGGTTATGGTGAGGTTTAGGGTTAAGTATAGGGTTAGGGTTAGGGTGAGGGTTAGGGTTGGGTAAGGTTTACGGTTATGGTGAGGGTTAGGGTTAGGGTTAGGATGAGGGTGAGGATAAGGATTAGGTTAAGGGTTATGGTTATTTTGAGTGTTAGGTTTAGGGTTACGGTTATAGTGAGGGTGCGGATGAGTGTGAGGGTTAGTGTTAGGGTTAGGGAAAAGTTTAGGGATATGGTTTAGGTTTACCTTTACGGTGAGGGTGAGGTTAGGCTTAGGCCTAAGGTGAGGTTAGGCTTAGGGTTTGGGTGAGCTTTAGGGTTAGGGTTAGGTGAAGGGTTAGGTTGAGGGTTTGGGTTAGGGTTAATGTTACTGTGAGGGTGACAGTTAGGGTTAGGGTTAGTGTTAGTGTTAGGTTTAGGCTTATTGTTAAGGTTAGGGTTAGACATACGGTTACGGTGAGGGTGAGGGTGAGGGTTAGGGTTAGAGTGAGGTTTAGAGTGAGGTAAGTGTTAGGGTGAGGGTTAGGGTTAGGGTGAAGTTTAGGGTGAGGTTGAGGGGTAGGGTTAGGTTCACATTAGAGTGATGTTAAGAGTTAGGGTGAGGGTTAGGTTGAGGGTGAGGGTTAAGGTTAGGGTTAGTGTTAGGGTCAGGGTTAGGGTTAGGTTTAGGTTGCGGGTTAGGGTTAGGATTAGGGTTAGGTTTATGCTGAGGGTGAGTGTGAGGGTTAGGTTGAGGGTAAGGTTTAGGTTGAGGGTTCGTGTAAGGGTGAGGGTTAGGCTGAGGGTGAGGGTTAGGATTTGGGTTAGGGTTAGGGTTAAGCTGATGGTGAGGGTGAGGGTGAGGGTCAGGTTTAGAATTAGAGTTAGGGTTAGGTTGAGGGTTAGGATTAAAATTAGGATGAGGGTTAGGGTTAGGGTTAAGATTAGTGTGAGGGTGAGTTTTAGGATTAGTGTTAGGGTGAGGGCTAGGGTAAGGGTGAGGTTTAGGTTCATGGTTAGGGTTAGGGTGAGGGGTAGGATGAGGGGTAGGGTTAGGTGTTAGGGTGAGGGTAAGTTTTAGTGTGAGGGTTAGAGTTAGGGTTAGGTTAAGGGTAAGGGTTAGGGTGAGGGTTAGGGTGAGAGTGATGGTGAGGCTTAGGGTTAGGGTTAGGTTTAGTGTGAGGTTGAGAATGTGGGTTAGGTTTAGGATTAGGGTTAGGGTTATGCTGAGGGTGAGGGTGAGGGTTAGGGTGAGGGTAAGGGTTAGGTTAAGGGTTAGTGTGAGGGTGAGGTTTAGGCTGATGGTGAGGGGTGAGGGTGAGTGTTAGGATTAGGGTTAGGGTTAGGGTTAAGCTGAGGGTGATGGTGAGGGTGAGGTTTAGAGTTAGAATTAGGTTTAGGGTGATGGTTAGGTTTAAAATTAGGATGAGGGATAGGATGAGGGTTAGGGTTAAGTTTAAGGTGAGGGTTAGGGTGAGGATAAGCATTAGGTTGAAGTTTAGGGTGAGAGTGAGGTTTAGGGTTATCATGAGTGTTAGGGTGAGTTTTAGGGTGAGGGTTAGGATTTTAAGGTTATTGTGAGTGTGAGTGTTAGGGTTAGGGTTAGGGTGAGGGTTAGGTTTAGGGATAGGGTTAGGCTGAGGGTTAAGGTGAGGGTAAAGGTGAGGGTGAGGGTTAGGTTTAGGGATAGGGTTAGGCTGAGGGTTAGAGTGAGGGTGAAGTTGAGGTTTAGGGTTAGGGTGAGGGTGAGGGTTAGCATTAGGGATAGGGTGAAGGTTAGGGTTAGGTTAGGGTGACGGTGAGTGTGAGGGTTAGGATTAGGGTTAGGAATATTGTTAGGCTGAGGGAGAAGGTGAAGATTATGGTTAGGGTGAGGGTTAGGGTGAGGGTTAGGTTTACTGTGAGGGTGAGGGTTAGGGTTATGATTAGTGTTAGGTTTAGTGCTACGCTGAGGGTGAGGGTGAGGATGAGGTCTAAGGTTAGTGTGACGTTTAGGTTTAGGGTGATGTTTAGGGTGAGGCTGAGGGTTAGGGTGAGGGTGAGGGTTAGTATTAGGGTTAGAGTGAGTGTTAGGGTTAGGGTTAGGGTGAGGTTTAGTGTGAGGTTTAGGATTAGGGGTAGGGATACTCTTAGGCTGAGGGTGAGGATGAGGGTTAGGGTTAGGGTGAGGGTGAGGGTGAGGGTTACAGTTTAGAATAGGGTTAGGTTTAGTGTTAAGCTGAGGGTGAGGGTGAGGGTGTGGGCTAGGGTTAGGGTGAGGGTTAGGCTTAAGGTTAGCGTGAGGGTTAGGGTTAGGATGATATTTAGGGTGAGGGTTAGGGTTAGGGTGAGGGATAGGATGCAGGTGAGGCTTAGGGTTCAGGTTAGGATGAGGGTTAGGTTTAGGTTTAGGAAGACTGTTAGTATGAGGGCTAGGCTTAGGGTTAGGGTGAGGGTTAGGCTTAATGTGAGGGTTAGGGTTAGGTTTAGGATTAGGGTGATGGTTAGGGTGAGGGTTAGTGTGAGATTTAGGGTGAGGGTTAATGATAGTTAATGAAGGTTGGAGCAAGGCTAAGGCTTAGGGTGAGGGTTAGGGTGAGGCTAAGGGTTAGGGTGAGGGTTAGGGTGAGGGGTAGCGTTAGGGATAGGGTTACTCTGAGGGGTAGGGTTAGCTTTAGGGTTAGGGTGAGGGTTAGGTTGAGGGTTATGTTTTGGGTTAGGGTTAGGTTGAGGGTGAGGGTTCAGGTGAGGTTTAGGTTTAGGGTTAGGGTTAGAGTTACGGTTACGTTGTGGTTGAGGGTGAGGGTAAGGATTACGATAAGGGTGAGGTTTTGGTTAGGGTTAGGGTTAGGATGAGGTTTAGGGTTAGGTTTAGGGTTAGGCTGAGGTTTAGGGTTAGGGTTACATTGAGGATTAGCGTTAAGGTTAGGGTTAGGTTTAGGTTTATGTTGAGGGTGAGCTTCAGGGTTAGGATTAGGGATAGCTTTAGGGTTATTTTTAGGATTAGGGTTAGGGTTACCTTTACGGTGAGGGTGAGGCTGAAGGTGAGGTTAGGCTTAGGGTTTGGGTGAGGTTTAGGGTTAGGGTTAGGGGTAGGGTTAGGGTGAGAGTTTGGGTTAGGGTGAGGCCTAGGGTTAGAGTTAGGTTTAGGTTGAGGGTGAGGTTGAGGGCTAGGGTTAGGATTAGGGTTATGGTTAAGCTCAGGGTTCGGGTGAGGGTTACAGTGAGGTTAAGGGTTAGATTGAGGGTGAGTATGAGGGTGAGTGTTAGGCTGAGGATAAGGGATGAGTGTGAGGGTTAGGATTAGGGTTAAGGTTAAGGTTAGACTGAGGGATAGGGTAAGGGTGAGTGTGAGGATTAGGGTGAGGTTTGGGGTTAGGGTGAGGATGAGTGTTAGGGTGAGGGTGAGGGTGAGAGTTAGGGTTTTGGTGAGGTGTAGTATTAGGGTTAGGGTGAGGGTGAGGATGAGAGTTAGGGTTAGGGTGAGGATTAGGTTAGGTTAGGGTGAGGGTGAGTGTGAGGGTTAGGATTAGGGTTACGGATACTGGTAAGCTGAGGGAGAAGTTGAGGTTTAGTGTTAAGGTGAGGGTTAGTGTTAGGGTTAGGGTGCGTCTGAGGGTTAGGTTTTGGATTAGGGTTAGGGTTAAGGTTAGGTTGCGGTTGAGGGTGAGGGTGAGGGTTTGGGTTAGGATTAGGGTTAGGTTTAGGGTTAGGCTGAGGGTGAGGGTGAGGGTGAGAGTTAGGGTAAGGGTGAGGGTTAGGCTTAGGGTGATGTTTAGAGTGAGGGTGAGGGTTAGGGTGAGGGTATGGGTGAGGGTGAGACTGAGGTTTAGGGTGCGGGTGTGGGTAAGGTTTTAGGTGAGGGTTAGGGTAATGGTGAGCGTTAGGGTTAGGGTTAGGTTGAAGGTGAGCATTATGGTTAGGGTTAGGGTGAGGGATAGGTTGAGAATGAGGGTTAGGTTTTTCGTGAGGGTTAGGGTGTGTGATAGGGTGAGGGTTAGGTTAAGGGTTACGCTTAGGGTGACGGTGAGGGTGAGGGTGAGGGTGGGGGTTAGGTTTAGGATTAGGGTTACGGTTAGGTTTAGGCTGAGGGTGAGGTTTAGGGTTAGGGTTAGAGTGATGTTAAGTTTTAGGGAGAGGGTTAGGGTGAGGGTGAAGTTTAGTTTTAGTGTTAGGGTGAGGGTTAGGGTTCGGGTGATGTTTAGGATGAGGGTGAGTGTTAGGGTGAGGGTTCGGTTCGGGTGAGGGTTAAGATGTGGGTGAGGGTTAGGCTTAGGGTGAGTGTTAGGGTGACGGTGAGGGTTAAGTTGAGGGTGAGGCTTAAGGTTAGGGCTAAGGTGAGGGTTAAGTTTAGGGTTAGGGTTAGGGTGAGTGTTAGGTTGAGGGGTAGGTTCATGGTTAGAATGAGGGTTAGGGTTATTGTGATTGTTAGGGTTAGGTTTAGGGTTAGCTTTAGGATTAGGATAAGGGTTAGGGTGAGGGTTAGGTTAGGTTGCGGTTGAGGGTTAGGTTTAGGGTGAGGGTTAGGATTAGGGTTAGAGGTAGGGTTAGGGTGAGGGTGAGGGTTAGTGTTAGGGTTAGGGATAGGTTTAGGGTGAGGGTGATGATGAGGGTTAGGTTAAGGTTTAGGGGTAGGTTTAGGGTTAGGCTTAGGGTGAGTGTGAGGGTGATGGTGAGGTTTAGGGTGAGTGTTAGGGTTAGGGTTAGGGTGAAGGTTAGGGTTAGTTTGATGTTTAGGGTGAGGTGAGTGTTAGGCTGATGTTGAGGGTTAGGCTGAGGGTGAGGTTTAGGTTGAGGTTTAGCATTAGGGTGAGTGTTAGGGTTAGGGTTAGGCATAGGGTTATTGTGAGGATTAGGGTTAGGTTTAGGGTTAGGTTGAGGGTAAGCATTAGGGTGAGGTTTAGGGTGAGGGTGAGGGTTAGGGTTAGGGTGAGGGTCAGGGTTTGGGTTAGGGTTAGTGTGAGGGTTAGGGATAGGGTGAGGTTTAGCAATAGGTTTTGGGTTAGGGTGACAGGATTAGAGACAGGGTGAGGGTGAGGGTTAGGGTTAGGATTAGGGTTAGGGTAAGGGTTAGGTTGAGGGTGAGGGTTAGGGTGAGAGTGAGGTTTAGGTTAGCCTTAGAGTTTCTTTGAGGTTTAGCGTCAGGGTTAGGGTTAGGTTTAGGGTTAGAATTAGTGTGAGTGTGAGGGTTAGTTTCAGGGTTAGGGTGAGGGTGAGGGTTAGGGTGAGGTTTGGGGTTAGTGGGAGGTTTATTCTTAGGGCTAGGGTTATGGTTAGGGTGAGGGTAAATGTTAGGGTTAGGGTTAGTTTGAGGGTTAGAGTTACAGTTAGGGTTAAGGTTATTGTTAGCGTTAATTTGAGGGTGAGGGTAAGGGTTACGGGTAGAGTTAGGTTTTGAGTGACGGTGAGGGTGAGGGTGAGGGTTCGATTTAGGTTTAGGTTTTGGATGAGGGTGAGGTTGCGGTTTATGATTAGGGTTAGGGTGAGGGTTAGGGTGAGGGTGAGGGTTTGAGTGAGGGTGAGGCTTAGAGTTAGCATTAGGATTAGGCTTAGGCTTAGTGTGAGGGTTAGGGTTAAGGTGAGGATGAGGGTGAGCGTGAGGGGTAGGGTTAGGGTTAGAGTGAGAGTTAGGATTAGTGTTAGTGTGAGGGTGAGAGTGAGAGTTATGGTTAGGTTGAGGGTAAGGGTGAGGGTTATGGTTAGGATTAGGGTTGGTTTGAGGGCTAGGTTGATGGTGAGGATTAGGTTTAGGGTGAGGTTTAGGTTTAGGCTTAGGGTTAGGGTGATGTTTAGGGTTAGGGTTAGGGTGAGGGTTAGGTTTATTGTGAGTGTTAGGCTTAGGGTAAGGGTTAGGGTGAGGGTAAGTGTTAGGGAGAGGGTTAGGGTGAGAGTGAGTTTTAGGGTTAGCGTGAGTGTTAAGGTGAGGGTTAGGTTTAGGATTAGGGTTAGGGTTAGCCTGAGGGTGAGGTTGAGGGTGAGGGTGATGTTGAGGTGTATAGTGTGAGGGCTATGGTGAGGGTGAGGGTTAGGGTGAGTGTGAGGGTGAGCGTGAGGTTTAGGGTTGGGGTTAGTGGGATGGATAGGCTTAGGGTTAGTGTTATGGTTAGGGTGAGGGTAAAGGTTAGAGTGGGGGTTAAGGTGAATGTGAGGACTATGATCATCATGTTAGGGTGAGGGTTACAGTTAGGGTTAGGGTTAGGTTGAGGTTTAGAGTTACAGTTAGGTTTAGGGTTATTGTTAGGGTTAATGTGAGGGTGAGGGTAAGGGTTACGGTTAGAGTTAGGTTTTGAGTGAGGGTGAGGGTGAGGGTGAGGGTTCGGTTTAGGTTTAAGTTTTGGGTTAGGGTGAGGTTGCGGGTTATGATTAGGGTTAGGGTGAGGGTTAGGGTGAGAGTGAGGGTTTGGGTGAGGGTGAGGCTTAGAGTTAGCATTATGATTAGGCTTAGGGTTAGGGTGAGGGTTAGGGTTAAGTTTAGGGCTAAGGTGAGGATGAGGTTGAGGGTGAGGGTTAGGGTTAGGGTTAGGGTGAGCATTAGGGTTAGCTTGTGGGTTAGGGTTAGTGTTAGGGTGAGGGTGATAGTGAGATTTACGGTTAGGGTGAGGGTAAGGGTGAGGGTTAGGGTTAGGATTAGGGTTGGTTTGAGGGCTAGGGTGATGGTGATGATTAGGTTTAGGGTGAGGTTTAGGGTTAGGCTTAGGGTTTGGGTGATGGTTAGCGCTAGGCTTAGGGTAAGGGTTAGGGTGAGGGTAAGTGTTAGGGTGAGGTTTAGGGTGAGAGTGAGGGTTAGGGTTAGTGTGAGTGTTAGGGTTAGGGTTAGGATTAATGTTAGGGTTAGGGTTAGCCTGAGGGAGAGGGGGAGGGGGAGGGTGATGTTGATGTTTAGGGTTTGGGTTAGGGTTAGGGTTAGAGTGAGGGCTATGGTGAGGATGACGTTTATGGTGAGTGTGAGTGTGAGGGTTATGGTTAGGATTAGGTTTAGGGTTAGGTATAGTCTGAGTGTGAGGGTGAGGGTGAGGTTTAGGGTTAGTTTTAGGTTTAGGCTGAGGGCTAGTTTGAGGGTGAGAGTTAGGTTGAGTGGGAGGGTGAGTGTGATGGTTAGGGTTAGGGTAAGGGCTAGGTTTAGGGTTATGGTTAGGGTGAGGTTGGGGTGAGGGTGAGGGTTAGGGGGAGAGTTAGGGTTAGGCTGAGGGTTAAGGTTAGGGTTAGGGTGAGGGTTAGTTTAAGATGATGTGGAGAGTGAGGGTGAGGTTTAGGGGTAGGATTAGGGTTAGGTGAGGCTGAGGGTTAGGTTGAGGGTGAGGGTTAAGGTTAGGGTGAGGTTTAGGTTTAAGGTTATGGTGAGGGTGAAGGTTAGGCTTAGGTGATGTTTAGGGTGAGGGTGAGGTTTAGGATGAGGGTGAGATTTCGGGTGAGACTGAAGATTAGGGTTTGGGTGAGGATGAGAGTGAGGTTGAGGGTTAGGGTTAGGGTGAGTTTTAGGGTGAGGGTGAGGGTTTGGTTGAGTCTGAGGGTTAGGGTGTGGGTGAGGGTTAGGTGTAGGATTAGGGTTAGACTGACGGTGAGGTTTAGGGTGCGGCTGAGGGTTAGGATTAGGTTTAGGGTTAGGATTAGGGTTAGAGTGAGGGTTAGGGTGAGGGTGAGGTTTAGGTTTAGGGTTAGGGTTCGGTTGAGGTTAGGCTGAGAGTGCGGGTGAGGGATAGGATTCGGTTTAGGGTTAGGCTGAGGGTGAGTGTGAAGGTTAGAGTTAGGGTGAGGGTTCGGCTTAGGGTGAGGGTTATTGTGAGGGCGAGGGTTAGAGTGAGGGTTAGGGTTAGGGTTAGCGTGAGGGTTAGGGTGAGAATGAGGGTTAGGGTTAGCCTTAGAGTTAGTGTGAGGGTTAGGGTGACGGTTAGGGTTAATTTTAGGGTGAGGGTGAGTGTGAGGATGATGGTAAGTGTTAGGGTTACGGTGAGGGTTAGGTTTAGTGTGCGGGTTAGGGTTAGGTTTAGAGTTAGTGTTAGGGTAAGGTTTAGGGTGAGGGTTAGGGTGAAATTGAGGGTTAGGGTTACCGTGAGTGTTAGAGTCAGTGTTAGGGTGAGGGGTAGGGTTAGGGTTAGATTTAGGGTTAGGGTGAGGGTGAGGGTTTTGGTTAGGGTTTCGGGTGAGGTTTAAGGTTATGGTTTTGGTTAGGCTGAGTGTTAGAATTAGGGTGAGGGTTAGGTTTAGGGTTAGGATTAGGGTCATTGTTAAGGTTAGGGTGAGTTTGAGGGTGAGTTTAAGGATTAGGATTAGGGTTAGGTTTAGGTTTAGGGTTAGTGTTAGGGTTAGGGTTAGGGTTACGGTTATGGTGAGCGTGAGGTTGAGGGTGAGGGTGAGGGTTAGGGTTGGGGTGAGGTTTAGGGTTAGGGTTAAGATTAGGGTTAGGTTTAGGGTTAGGGTGGGGCGTAGGGTGAGGGGTAGGATTACGTTTATGGTGAGGGATAGGGTTAGTGTGAGGGTTAGGGTTAGCGTTACGTTAGGGTTAGGGTGAGGGTTAAGTTTAGGGTGGAGGTTTGGGTTGGGGTGAGAGTAAGGGTTAGGGCTAGGGTTAGGTTGAGGGTGAAGGTTAGGGTTAAATTAGGGTTAGGGTTAGGCTGAGGGTGATGGTGAGGATGAGGGTTAGGTTGAGGGTTCGGTTGAGGGTTTGGGTTTGGGTTAGGGTGAGGTTGAGGGTGAAGTTTAGGGTTAGGGTTTCGGTTAGGGTTGCGGTGAGGGTGAGGTAAGGGTGAGGGTTAGGGTTAGGGTGATGGTGGGGTTTAGGGTTAGAGTTAGAGTTTGGGTGAGGGTTTTGGTGAGGGTTAGGTTTAGGGTTAGTGTTAGTGTTAGGGTTAGGGTGAAGGTTTGGATGAATGTTTGGGTTAGGGTTAGGAAAAGGTTCAGGTTTAGGGTTAGGGTGAGGGTGAGTGTAAGCATTAGGGTTAGGGTTAGTCTTAGCCTTAGGGTTAGGATGAGGTTGAGGGTGAGGGTGAGGGTTAGGGTTACGATGAGGATAAGGTTTAGAGTTAGAGTTAGTGTTAGGGTGAGGTTTAGGCTGAGGATTAGGGTTTGGGTTAGGGTTAGGATTAGGGTTAGGGTGAGGGTTAGGGTTAGGGTTAGGGTGAGGCTGAAGTTTAGGGTTAGGATTGGGGTTAGGTTTAAGGTTAGGTTGAGGTTGAGGTTGAGGGTGAGGGTTAGGGTTAGGATTACGGTTAGGATTAGGGTTAGGCTGAGGGTGATGGTGAGGGTGAGAGTTAGGGTAAGGGTGAGGGTTAGGCTTAGGCTGATGTTTAGGGTGAGGGTGAGGATTAGCGTGAGGGTATGGGATAGGGTGAGACTGAGGTTTAGGGTGTGGGTGTGGGTTAGGTTTTAAGTGAGGGTTAGGGTGATGGTGAGCGTTAGGGTTAGGTTTAGGGTGAAGGTGAGCGTTATGGTTAGGGTTAGGGTGAGGGTAAGGCTTAGGGTGAGGGTTAGGCTGAGAGTGAGGGTTAGGGTTTTCGTGATGGTTAGGGTGAGGGATAGGGTGAGAGTGAGGGTTAGGGTTTTCGTGAGGGTTAGGATGAGGGATAGGGTGAGGGTTAGCTTAAGGGTTACGGTTAGGGTGAAGGTGAGTGTGAGGTTTATGGTTAGGTTTAAGTTTAGGGTGAGGGTGAGGGTGAGGGTTAGGTTTAGGATTAGGGTTAGGGTTAGGTTTAGGCTGAGGGTGAGGTTGAGGGTGAGGGTTATTGTTACGGTGAGGGTGAGGTATAGGGTTAGATTTAGCGTTAGGGTGAGTGTTACTGTGAGTGTTAGTGTTAGTGTTACAGTTAGGGTTTGGGTGAGGGTGAGTGTGAGGGTTAGCCTTAATCTTAGGCTTAGGCTTAGGCTTAGGCCGAGCGTGACGTTGAGGGTTAGGGTGAGGGTTACGGTTAGGGTTATGGTGAGGGTGAGGATGAAGTTTAGGGTTAGGATTAGGGTTAGGGTGAGCGCTAGGGTGAGGGTTAGTGTGAGGTTTAGAGTTATGGTGAGTTTTAGGGTTAGTGTGAGGGTTAGTGTTAGGGTTAGGGTTAGTGTAAGAGTGAGGGTAAGTTTTAGGGTGAGGGTTAGGGATAGGATTAGTGTTAGGGTGAGTGTTAAGGTTAGGGTTAGGGTGAGGGTTAGAGTGAGGGTTAGGTTTAGGACTAGGGTTAGGTTGAGGGCTTCGGTGAGGGTGAGGGTTAGGGTTAGGGTTATGGTGAGGTTCAGGGTTAGGGTCAGGGTGAGGGTTAGGGTTAGGTTTAGGTTTAGGGTTAGGGTTAGGGTGAGTGTGAGGTTTAGGTTTAGAGTTAGTGTTAGGGTGAGGGTTAGGGTTAGGGTTATTTTTAGTGTTATTGTTAGGGTTAGGGTGAGGGTTAGGGTGAGTGTTAGGGTTAGGGTTAGGGTTTGGATTAGGATTAGGGTATGGGTTAGGGTGAGGGTGAGTGTGAGGGTTAGGGTTAGGCTTAGGCTTAGGCTTAGGGTTAGGCTGAGGGTGAGGTTTAGGGTGAGGGTTAGGGTTAGGGTCAGCATGAGGTTTAGGGTTAGAGTTAGCATTAGGGTGAGGTTTAGTGTAAGGGTTAGTGTTAGGGTGAGGATGAGGTTTGGTGTTAGAGTTAGGCTTAGGGTTAGGGTGAGGGTTAGCTTTAAGGTGAGGGTTAGGTTTAGCGTGGAGGTTGGGTTAGGGTGAGGGTTAGGGTTAGGGTTAGGGTTAGGATGAGGCTGAGGGTGAGGGTTATGGTTAGGATAAGTTTTAGGCTTAGGCTGAGGCTGAGGGTGAGGGTGAGGGTTAGGTTAGGGTGAGGGTTAGGTTTAGGATTAGGGTAAGAGTTTGGGTGAGGGTTAGGGTTAGGATTAGGGTTAGGGTGAGGGCTAGGGTGAGGGTGAGGATTAGGGTTATGTTTAGGGTGAGGGTTAGGTTCAGGTTGAGGGTTTGCGTTAAAGTGAGGGTTAGGCTTAGGGTGGAGGTTAGGGTTAGGATGAGGGTTAGGGTTAGGGGTAGGGTTAGGATGAGGGTGAGAGTGAGGGTTATGCTTAGATTATGTTTTTGTTTAGTTTGAGGGTGAATGTGAGTGTGAGGGTTAAGGTTAGTGTCAGGTTTAGGGTTAGGATTAGTGTGAGAGTTTGGGTGATTGTTTGGGTTAGTATTAGCGTTAGGGTGAGAGCTAGGGTGAGGGTGGTATTAGGGTTATGTTTAGGGTGAGGGTTAAGGTGAAGGTTAGGGATAGGATTAGTGTTAGGGATAGGGTTATTGTTAGGGTTAGGCTTCGGGTTAAGGTTATGGTGACATTGAGGCTGAGGTTGAGGTTTAGGGTTAGGCTTAGGGTGAGGGTGAGCTTTAGGGTTAGAGTTAGGGTTAGGGTGAGGGTTAGGGTTAGGGTTAGTGTTAGGGTTAGGGTTTGGGTGAGGGATAGGGTGAGAGTGAGGGTTAGGGTTAGTGTTAGACTTAGGCTTAGTTTTAGGGTGAGGTTGAGTGTAAGGTTTAGGGTTAGGGTTAGGGTTAGGGTTAGGCTTAGTGTTAGGCTGAGGGTGAGGGTGAGGGTGAGGGTTAGGATGAGGGTGAGGTTTAGGGTTAGAGTTAGCATTAGCGTGAGAGATAGTATGAGGGTTAGTGTTAGGGTTAGTGTTACTGTTAGGGTTAGGGTGAGGGTGAGTGTGAGGGTTAGGGTTAGGCTTAGGCTTAGGCTTAGTCCAAGCTTGGGGGTGAGGGTAAGGGTTAGAGTTAGGGTGAGGGTTATTTTAGGGTTAGGTTTACGGTTACGGTTACGGTGAGGGTGAGGCTGAGGGTTAGGATTAGGGTTAGGATGAGGTTTAGGTTTAGTGTTAGGGTTAGAGTTAGGGTTAGGGTGAGAGTGAGCTTTAGAGTTAGAGTTAGGGTTAGTGTTAGGGTTAGGGTTAGGGTTAGGTTTAAGCTTAGGCTTAGGCTTAGGCTTAGGCTTAGCGTGGGGTTTAGGGTTAGGGTTAGGTTTAGGGTGAGTGTTTGGGTTGGGTTAGGGTGAGGTTTATATGAGGTTTAGGGTTAGGATTAGGGTTAGGGTGAGGGCAAGGGTGAGGGTGAGGGTTAGGGTTAGGGTTAGGGTTAGGTTTAGTGTTATGGTGAGGGTTAGGGTTAGGGTTCCAGTGAGGGTGAGGGTTAGGGTTAGGATTAGGGTGACTGTGAGGTTCAGTATTAGAGGTAGGTTTAGGCGTAGTGTGAGGGTGAGTGTTAGCGTGAGTTTGTGGGTTAGGGTTAGGGTGAGGGTTAGAGTTAGGAATAGGGTTAGGGTGATGGCAAGGTTGAGGGTGAGAGTTAGGGTTAGGTTTAGGGTGAGGTTTAGGGTGAGTGTGAGGATTAGGGTGCCGTTTAGTTTTAGTGTGAGGGTTAGGGTGAGGGTTAGTTTTAGGGTTAATGTTAGGGTGAGGGTTAGGTTTAGTGTCAGGGTACAGGTTGAGATTACGGTTAGGGTGAGGTTTAGGGTGAGCTTTAGGGTTAGGGTTAGGGTGAGAGTTAGGGTGAGGGTGACGGTGAGGGTTAGGGTTATGGTTAGGGTTAGGTTGAGGGTTAGACTGAGGGTTAGGCTGAGGGTAAGGGTGAGGGTGAGCGTTAGGGTTAGGTTTAGGTTTAGGGTGAAAGTTAGGCTGAGTGTTAGGTTTAGGGTGAGGATTAGGGTTAGGATTAGGATAATGGTTAGGGTTAGGGTGAGGATTAGGGTTTGGATTAGGGTTAAGGTTAGGGTTAGGCTGAGGTTGAGGGTGAAGGTGAGGGTTAGGTTTAGGGTTAGGTTTAGTTTTGGGTTACGATGAGGGTTAGGGTGAGGGGTAGGGTTATGGTTAGGGTGAGGCTTAGGGTTAGTTTGAGGGTAAGGCTTAGCATTAGCGTGAGGGTAAGGGTTAGTGTGACGGTTAGTTTGAGGTTGAGGGATAGGGTTAGGGTTAGGGTTAGGGTGAGGTTTAGAATTTGGGTTAGGGTGAGGGTGACTGTTAGCGTGAGGGTTAGGGTTAGGGTGAGGGTTAGGATGGTGGTTAGGGAGAGGGTGAGGGTCAGCGTTACAGTTAGTTTTATGGTTCGGGTGAGGGTTAGGGTGAGACTCAGTGATAGGTATAGGTTGAGGGTTAAGGTTACGTGAGGGTTAGGGTTAGGTTTGAGGTAGGGTGTGGGTGAGGGTGAGGATTAGGATTAGAGTGAGGTTTAGGGTGAGGGTTAGGCTGAGGTTAATGGTTAGGGTGAAGGTAAGGATGAGGGCGAGGGTTAGGGTTAGGGTTAGGGTGAGGGTGAGGGGTAGTGTGAGTGTCAGGGTTAGGGTTGGGGTTAGGTTTCGGTTGAGGATTTCGTTTACGCCAAGGTTTGTGTTAGGTTGAGGATTAGGGTGAGGGTGAGGCTAAGGGTGAGGGTGAGTGTTTGGGTGAGGGTGAGGGTTAGGGTGTGGCTGAGGATTAGGGTTAGGGTGAGGTTTAGGTGACAGTTAGCATTAGGGTGAGGGTGAGGTTAGGTTTAGGTTTAGGGTGACAGTGAGGGTTAGGGTTAGGGTGAGGGTTAGGGTGAGGGATAGGGTTTGGGTGAGTGTCAGGTTTAGTATGAGGGTTAGGGTGAGGGTGAGCATTAGGGTTAAGGTTAGGGTGAGGGTTAGGGTTAGGGTTAGGGTTAGGGTTAGGGATAGGGTTAGGTTTTGGATGAGGGTTAGGTTTATTGTGAGGGTTAGGTTTACGGTTAGGGTTAGAGTTAGGGTGAGGAAAGGGTTAGGGTGAGGGTTAGTTTGAGGCTTAGGTTCAGGGTTCGCGTTAAAGTTAGGGTGAGGGTTAGGGTTGGGTTCGGGTTAGGGTGAGGTTTAGGGTGAGGGTGAGGGTTAGGTTGAGGGTGAGGGTTTGGGTGAGTGTGAAGATTAGGGTGTGGTTGCGGTTTTGGGTTAGGGTGACGGTTAGGGTTAAGGTGAGGGTGAGTGTTAGGGTTAGGTTTAGGGTGAGGTTGAGTCTTAGGGTTAGGGTTAGGGTATGTGTTAGGATGAGGGATAGCGTAAGGTTAGGTTGAGGCTTATGTTTAGTGTGAGTTTTAGGGTTACAGTTAGGGTTAGGGTGAGGTTAAGGTTTAGGGTGAGGGTTAGTTGGAGAGTGAGGGTCAGAGTTAGCTTTAGGGTTAGGGTGAGGGTTAGGGTTAGGGTTAGGTTTAAGGTGAGGGTGAGAGTTAGGGTTAGTGTTATGGTGAGGGTTAGGGTGAGGGTTAGGGTTGGGGTTAGGGTTAGGTTGAGGGTGAGGGAAAGGGTTAGGTTTAAGACTAGGGGTAGGGTTAGGGTTTGGCTGAGGGTGAAGGATACGGTAAGGTTAGGGTGAGGGTTAGGTTTCGTGTATAGGTTAGGGTTAGGTTAAGGGTTAGGGTGAGGGGTAGGGTTAGGGTCATGTTTAGGGTGAGGGTGAGGGTTACGGTGATGTTGAGGGTTTGGGTGAGTGTGAGCGTTAGGTTGTGGGTGAGGGTTCGGCTTATGGTTAGCATTAGGGTGACAGTGAAGGTTAGCCATAGGGTTAGGGTTAGAGTTATGGTGAGGGTTAGGGTTAGGGTGATGTTTAGGGTGAGGGTGAGGGTTAGGATGATCGTGAAGGTTTGGGTTATAATGAGGGTTAGGGTGTGGGTGAGTGTTAGGTTTAGGGTTAGGGTGAGGTTGAGGGAAAGTGTTAGGTTTAGGACTAGGGTTAGGGTTAGGGTTTGGCTTAGGGTGAGGGAAGGAGTGAGGGTGAGGGTTAGAGTGAGGGTTAGGGTTAGGATGATGGTTAGGTTTAGTGTGAAGGTTAGATTTAGGGTTAGGGTTAGATTTAGGGTGAGGATAAGGGTTAGGGTAAGGGTTAGTTTCAGAGTGAGTGTTAGTTTTAGGATTAGGGTGAGTGTGAGGGTTAATATTAGGGTTAGGATTAGGGTTAAGGTGCATGTGAGGGTTAGGGATAGGCTAAATGTTAGGGTTAGGGTGAAGGTGAGGGAGAGGTTTAGGTTTTGGATTAGTTTTAGGGTTAGGGTTAGGCTTAGAATGAGGGTGAGGGTGAGGTTGAGGGTTAGGTTGAGGGTTAGGTTTAGGGTTAATGTGAGGGTTAGTGTTAAGGTTATGTTTAGGGTGAGGATGAGGGTTAAGGGTTAAGTTTAGCATGAGGGTTCAGGTGAGGGTGAGGGTTAAGGTGTGGGTGAGCTTTAGGGTTTGGGTGAGGGTTAGGGTGACAGTGAGGAATATTGTTATGGTGAGGCTTCGGTTGAGGTTGAGTGTTAGGGTGTGGGTGAGGGTTAGTGTTAGGGTGAGGGTTAGTGTTACGGTGAGGGTTAAGGTGAGGGCAAGGGTTAGGGTGAGGGTTAGGTTGAGGGTGAAGGCTAGGGTTAGCATTAAGGATAACGTGAGGGTGAGGGTTATGGTTAGGTTTGAGGTGAGGACTTGGGTGGGGGTGAGGGTTAGGGTTAGGGTTAGGGATAGGGTGAGGATTAGATTTAGGGTAAAGGTTATGGTGAGCATTAGGCTGAGGGTAGGATTAGGGTTAGAGTGAAGGTTTGGTTTAGTGTGAGGGATAGGCTTAGGCTTGGGGTTAGTGTTAGGGTGACGGTAAGGGTTAGGGTGAGGGTTAGTGTGAGGGTGAGTGTTAGAGTTAGTACTAGGGTTAGGGTTGGGGTGAGGGTTAGGGTTAGGGTTAGGGTTAGGGTGAGGTTGAGGGTGAGAGTTAGGGTTAGGTTTGGGGTGAGGGTTAGGTTTATGGTTAGGCTGAGGGTGAGGGTGAGGGTTAGGGTTAGGGTTAGGGCTAGGAAGAGGGTGATGGTCCGGATTAGGGTTAGGATCATTGTTAGGGTTAGGCTGAGGTTGAGGCTGTGTGAGAGGGTTAGGTTTAGGTTTAGGGTTAGGTTAGGCTTAGGATGAGGGATAGGGTGAGGGGTAGGGTTAGGGATAGTGTGAGGGTTAGGGTTAGTGTGAGGGTTAGTGTTAGGGTTAGAGTTAGGGTTAGTGTGAGGGTGACGGTTAGGTTTAGGTTTAGGGTTAGGAAGAGGGGTACTGTGAGGGATAGGGTTAGGCTTAGGGTTAGAGTGAGGATCAGGGTTAGGTTTAGGGTTGGGGTGAGGGTAAGGCTTAGAGTGAGCTTTAGGGTTAGGGTGAGCGTTAGAGTGATGGTTATGCTTACTGTGAGGTTTTGGGTTAGGGTTAGGGTTAGGGTGAGTGTGAGAGTGAGGGTTAGTGTTAGGATTATGGTTAGGGTTAGGGTGGGGGTTAGGGTTAGGGTGAGGGTTAGGGTGAGGATGAGGGTTAGGGTAGGTTGAGGGTTAAGGTTATGATTAGGGTTAAGGTAAGGGCTAGGTTGAGGGTGAGGGTTAGGGTTAGGTTTAGGATTAGAGTGAGGTTTAGGTTTAGGGTGAGGTGTAAGGTTAGGGTTAGGGTGAGTGTTAGCTTGAGGGTTAAGATTAGGGTTAGGGTGAGGGTTAGGTTTACTGTGAGGGTTAGTGTTAGGGTTAGGTTTAGAATGAGGGTGAGGTTTAGGTTTAGGGTGAGGTGTAAGGTTAGGGTTAGGGTGAGTGTTAGCTTGAGGGTTAGGATTAGGGTTAGGATGAGGGTTAGGTTTAGTGTGAGGGATAGGGTTAGGGTTAGGTTTAGGATGAGAGTAAGCGTTAAGGTGAGGTTTAGGGTGAGAGTGAGGGTTAGGTTTAGCGTGACTGTTAGTGTGAGGGTTAGGGGAGGGTTAGTGTTAGGGTTAGGTTGAAGGTGAGGGTGAGGCTGAGGGTTAGGATTAGGGTTAGGGTTATGATGAGGGTTAGTGTGAGGGTTAGGGTTAGGGTGAAAGTGAGGGGTGAGGGTTAGGGTTAGATTGAGGGTTAGGGTTAGGATTGGGGTTATGGTGACGGCTAGGTTGAGGTTGAGTGTTAGGGTTAGGCTTAGGATTAGCGTGAGGGATAGGTTTAGTTTGAGGGTTAGGGTAGGGTTAGGGTTAGGGTGAGGGTGAGTGTTAGGGTTACGGTTAGTTTTAGGGGGACGTGTAGGGTGAGGGTTAGGGTTACGGTTAGGTTTAGAGTTCGATTGAGGTTTTCGGTTAGCTAAGGATTTGGGTTAGGGTGAGGATTAGGTTGATGGTGAAGGTTAGGGTTATGGTGAGTAGTAGGGTTGGGGTTAGGGTTAATTTGAGGGTGAGAGTTAGTTTTGGGTTTAGGGTTAGGATTATTGTAGTGGTTAGGATTTGGGTTAGGGTGAGGGTTAGTGTGAGGTTTAGGGTTAGGTTTAGGGCTAGAGTTTGAGTGAGGTTGAGTATTAGTTTTAGGATTCGGGTTAGGGTTAGGTTTAGGCTGAGGGTGAGGGTGTGGGTGAGGGTTAGGTTTAGGTTTAGGGTTAGGTTAGTGTTCGGATGAGGGTTAGATTGAGGGGTAGGGTTAGGGTTAGGTTGAGGGTTTTGGTTAGTATGAGGGTTAGGGTTAGGGTTAATGTAAGCCTGAGGGTGAGGGTAAGGGTTAGGTTTAGGTTTTAGTGTGAGAGTTAATGTGAGACTGCGGTTTAGCGTTTGTGTTAGGGTGAGGGTTAGGGTTAGGGTTAGGGTTAGGGTTAGGGTTAGGGTGAGGGGTAGGGTGATGGTTATTTTTAGGGTTCGGGTTAGGGTTCGGTTGAGGGTTTCAGTTAGATAAGTGTTAGTGTTAGGGAGAGGATTAGGGTGAGGGTGAGGGTTAGGGTGAGGGATAGGATTAGTGTGAGGGTTAGGCTTAGGATTATGGTGAGGGTTTGGATTAGGGTGAGGTTTAGGGTGAGGGTAAGAGTTAGGGTTAGGATGAGGGTTGTGGTTAGGTTTAGGGTGGGTGTTAGTGTGAGGGGCAGGGTTAGAGTTAGCGTGAGGGTTAGATTTAGTGTGAGAGTTAGGGTTACAGTGAGGATAAAGGTTAGGGTGAGGGTTAGGGTTAGCTTTAGTGTGAGGGTAAGGGTTAGGGTGAGGGTGAGGGTTAGGGTGAGGAAGAGGGTTAGGGTTAGTGTGAGGGTTAGGGTTAGTTATAGGGTTATGGTTAGGGTGAGGGTAAGTGTTAGGGTTAGAGTGAGGGTGAGGTTTAGGGTGAGGCTGAGGGTTAGGCATAGGGTTAGGGTTAGGGTGAGGGTTAGGGTTAGGGTTAGGGTTAGGTTGAGGGTTAAGGTGAGGGCTAGGGTTAGGGTTAGGGTGAGGGCTAGGTTTAGTGTGAAGGTTAGGGTTGGGGTTAGGTTGAGGCATAGGTTTAGGGTTAGGGTGAGGGTAAGCGTTAGTGTGAGGGAGAGGTTTAGAATGAGGGTGAGCTTTAGGGTTAGTGTGAGTGTTAGGTTCAGGGATAGTGTTTGTTTAGGTTGAGGGTAAGGTTTAGGGTTAGGGTGAGGGTGACATTTAGGGTTAGGTTAGATTTAGGCTGAGGGTGAGGGTGAGGGTGAGGGTGACATTTATGTTTAGGGTTAGGGTGAGGGGTAGGTTTAGTTTGAGGGTTAGGGTGAGGCTGAGTTTAAGGGTTAGGGTGAGCGTTAGGGTGAGGGTGAGGGTTATGTTTAGGATTAAGGTTAGGGTGAGGGTTAGGGTGAGGGTTAGGGTTATTGTTAGGGTGAGGGTTAGGGCGAAGTTTAGGGTGAGGGTGAGCGTTAGGGTTAGGATTAGGGTTAGTGTGAGGGCTAGGGTGAGGTTGAGGGATAGTCTTAGAATTAAGGTTAGTTTAGGGTGAGAGTAAGGGTTAGAGTTAGGGTGAGGGTTAGGGTAAGATTTAGGGTTAGGGTAAGATTTAGGGTTAGGGTGATGGTTAGGGTGAGGGTTAGTTTTAGATTTAGGGTTAGCATGCGTGTTAGGGTGAGGGGTAGGCTTAGGGTTAGGGTGAGGGTGAGCTTTATTTAGGGTAAGGGTGACGGTTAGGGATAGGGTTAGGTTTAGGTTGAGTGTTAGGGTTAGGGTTAGGGTGAGGGTTAGGGTGAGGGTTAGAGTTAGGGTGAGGGTGAGGTTTAGGGTTACTGTGAGTATTAGGGTGAGGGTTAGGGTGAGGGGTAGTGTTAGGATTAGGTTTAGGGTTAGGTTTAGGGTGAGAGTTAGGGTTAGGGTTAGGTTGAGGTTTAGGGTTAGGATGAGAGTTAGGTTAGGATTAGGGTTAGTGTGAGGGTGAGGGCGAGGCTGAGGGTTAGGGTGAGGATGAGGGTTAGGGTTACGGTTAGGTTGAGGCTGAGGGTGAGGGTTTGGATTAGCCTTTAGGTTCGAGTTAGTCTGAGGGTGAGCTTGAGGTTGAGGGTGACGTTTATGCTTTGGATTAGGGTGAGGGTTAGGGTTAGTGTGAGGGTTAGGGTAAGGCTGAGGTTAAGGGTAAAGGTGAGGATGAGGGTTAGGTTTAGGATTAGGGTTAGGGTGAGGGTTAGGTTGATGGTTAGTGTTAGGCTTAAAGTTAGGGTTAGGTTGAGTTTTAGGGTGAGGGAAAGGGTGATGGTGAGGTTTAGGGTTGGGGTGATGATTGGAGTTAGGTTTTGGGTTAGGGTTAGGGTGAGGGTTATTGTAAGGGTGAGGGTAACGGTTAGGGTGAGGGATATGGTTAGGGTGAGGGTTAGGGATAGGATTAGGGTTAGGGGGTGGGCTAGGTTGAGGGTGAGAGTTAGGTTTAGGGTTATGGTGAGGGTTATGGTTATGGTTAGGATGAGGGTAACGGTGAGGGTTAGAGTTAGGGTTAGGGTGAGTGTTAGGTTTAGTGTGAGGGTTATGGTTAGGGTGAGGGTTAGTGTGAGAATGAGCGTTAGGGTTAACGTGAGTGTTAGGGGGAGTGTGAGGGTTAGGTTTCGGGTTAGTGTGAAGGTTAGGTTTAGGGTTAGGGTGAGGGTTAAAGTTAGGCTGAGAGTGAAGTTTAGGGTGAGGGTGACATTTAGGGTTATGGTTAGGGTGAGGGTTAGGGTTAGTATGAGGGTTAGGGTGAGGGTGAGGGTGAGGTTAAGGGTTAGGTTGAGGGTGAGGATTAGGGTTAGATTGTGGGTTAGGTTTAGGATTGAGCGTTAAATTGAGGGTTAGGTTGAGGGTGAGGATTAGGTTTAGATTGTGGGTTAGGGTTAGGATTGAGCGTTAAATTGAGGGTTAGGTTGAGGGTTAGGATTAGTGTCAGGGATAGGGATAGGGTGAGGGTTAGGGTGAGGGGTTGGGTTAGCGTTAGGGTGAGGTTTATGGTGAGGATGAGGGTTAGGGTTAGTGTGAGGGTTAGGGTGAGTGTGAGGGTGAGGGTTAGGTTTAGTGTGAGGGTTAGGGTTAGGGTTAGGATTAGGATGAGGGTGTGGGTTAGGTTGAGGGTTAGGGTGAGGGTGAGGGTTAGGTTTAGGATTAGGATGAGGGTGAGGGTTAGCCTGAGCTTGAGTGTGAGTGTTAGGGTGGGAGTTAGGATTAGGGTTAGGGTTAAGTAGAGGGCTCTGTTGAGGGTGAGGGTTAGGGTGAGGGTGAGGCTTAGTATTAGGGTTAGGGTTAAGTTGAGGACTAAGTTTAGGGTGAGGCTTAGGGTGAGGGTGAAGGTGAGGGTGAGGGTTTCATCTAAGTAAGGGTTAGGGTTAGGGTGATGATTAGGTTGAGGTTGAGGGTTAGGGTGAGGGTTACGGTTAAGGTGAGGGTTAGAGTTAGGGTTAGGGTGAGGGGTAAGGTGACGGTGAGGGTGACAGTTAGGGTGAGGGTTACGGTTAAGGTGAAGTTTAGAGTTAGGGTTAGAGTGAGGGTTAGGTTTAGTTTTAGGGTTAGTGTTAGTGTTAGGCTTAGGGTGAGTATAAGGGTTAGGGTGAGTGTGAGGGTGAGGGTGAAGGTTAGGGTTAGGGTGAGGTTTAACTTTAGCGTGAGGGTTAGGTTTAGGGTTAGTGTGGGGGTTAGGTTGAGGGGTAGGCTTAGGGAAATGGTGAGGGTTAGGTTTAGTATGAGGGTTAGGGTTAGGGTTATGGTTAGGGTGAGGGTAAGGTTTAGGGTGAGGGTCAGGGTAACGTTGAGGTTTAGGTTTAGGATTAGGTTTAGGGTTAAAGTTAGGCTCAGGGTGAGGGTGAGGGTAAGGCTGAGGGTTAGGGTTAGGGTTAGTGTGAGGCTTAGGGTTAGGGCTTTATTTAGGGTGATGATGAGGGTTAGGGTGAGGTTGAGGTTTCAGATGAGGGTGAGCATTCGGGTGGGGTTAAGGGTTAGTGTTAGGGTGAGGGTTAGGTTTAGGGTTAGGGTAAGGGTTAGCTTGAGTGATAGGGTTAGGGTTAGGGTGAGAGTTAGGGTTAGGGTGATGTTTAGGGTTAGTGTGAGGGTTAGGGTGAGTGTGCGGGTTAGGGTTAGGGTGAGGGTTAGGTTTAGGATGAGGGTTAGTGTTAGGGTTAGTGTGAGTGTGAGGGAGAGTGTGAGGGTTAGGTTTAGGGTTTGAGTTAGAGTTAAGATGAGGGTGAGGGTTATTGTTAGGATTAGGGTTAGGTTTAGGCTGAGGGTGAGGGTGAGTGTGAGGGTTAGAGTGACGGTGAGGGTTAGGTTCAGGTTTAGGGTTACGTTTAGAGTGAGGGTTAGGGTTAGGCTTACAGTTAGGATGAGGGTTAGGGTGATGGATAGTGTTAATGTGAGGGTGAGGTTTAGTGTTCGTGTGAGGGTTAGGTTTAGGGATAGGGTTAGGGTTAGGGTGAGCGTACGGGTTCGGGTTCAGGTGAGGTTAAGTGTGAGGCTAAGGCTTAGAGTTAGTGTGAGGGTTAGGTTTTGGGATAGGGTTAGGGTTATGGAGAAGGTAAGGGTTACAGTTAGGTTGAGGGTGAGATTCAGGATTAGGGTTTGGGTTAGGCATAGGGTTAGGGTAAGGTTGAGGGTTAGGTTGAGGGTTCGGGTTAAGGTTAGGGTTAGGTTTA
Source organism: Dipodomys merriami (assembly GCF_024711535.1). Lineage (NCBI taxonomy): Eukaryota > Metazoa > Chordata > Mammalia > Rodentia > Heteromyidae > Dipodomys > Dipodomys merriami. The sequence goes on along the minus strand of NW_027202716.1, from coordinate 226,077 downwards.
CTGTGAGGGTAAGGGTTAGGGTGAGGTTTAGGGTGAATGTGTGGATTAGGGCTAGCATTAGAGTTAGGGTGAGGGTTACGTTTAGGGGTTTAGGGTTAGGGTTAGAGTAAGGCTTAGGGTGAGGGTTAGGGTGAGGGTTAGGGTTAGAGTGAGGGTGAGGGTTAGGGTGAGTGTTAGAGTTAGGGTACTAGTTAGGGTTATTGTGAGGGTTATTGTGAGGCTGAGGGTTATGGTTAGGGTGAGGGTAAGGTTTAGAGTGAGGGTTACGGTGAGGATTAGGGTTAGGGTTAGGGTGAGGGTTATGGTTAGTGTGAGGGTAAGGGTTAAGTTGAGGGTGAGGGTTAGGATTAGGGTTAGGGTGAGGGCTAGATTGAGGATGAGGGTAAGGTTCAGGGTTAGGGTGAGGGATAGGTTTAGGGTTAAGGTTAGGGTGAGGGTGAGGGATAGGGTTCGGGTTAGGGTGAGGGTTAGAGTTAGGCTGAGGGTATGGGTTAGGGTGAGGGTGAGGGTTAGGTTTAGTATTAGGTTGCGGGTTTGGATTAGGTGACGGTTAGGGTGAGGGTGAGGTTAAGGGTTAGGTTGAGGGTTATGGTGAGGTTTAGTGTTAGGGTTGGGGTTAGGGTGAGGGTTAGGGTGAGGGTTAGGTTGAGGGTTTGGGTTAATGTGAGGGTGAGGGCAAAGTTGAGGGTTACGGTGAGGGTGAGGGTTAGGGTTAGGGTTAGGGTGAGGCTGACAGTGAGGCTTCGGATTAGCGTTAGGGTTAGAGTTAGTCTGAGGTTGAGGGTGAGTTTGAGGGTGATGTTTATGCTTAGGGTTAGGTTGAGGGTTAGGGTTAGTGTGAGGGTTTGGGTGATGCTGAGGTTAAGGGTTACGGTGAGGGTGAGGGTTAGGTTTAGTATTAGGGTTAGGGTGAGGTTAGGGTTAGGCTTAAAGTTAGGGTTAGGTTGAGTTTTAGGGTGAGGGAAAGGGTGTTGGTGAGGTTTAGGGTTCGGGTGAGGATTAGAGTTAGGGTTAGGTTAGGGTCAGGGTTATATGAGTGTGAGGGTAACATTTAAGGTGAGGGTTAGTGTTAGGGTGAGGGTTAGGGAGAGAATTAGGGTTGGGGTGAGGGCTAGCTTGAGGGTGAGAGTTAGGTTTAGAGTTATGGTGAGTGTTAGGGTAAGGGTTAGGATGAGGGTAATGGTGAAGTGTAGGCTTAGGGTTAGGGTAAGGGTTAGGTTTAGTGTGAGGGTTAGGGTTAAGGTGAGGGTTAGTGTGAGAATGAGCCTTAGGGTTAACGTGAGTGTTAGGGTGAGGGTGAGGTTTAGGGTTAGGGTTAGTCTGATGGTTAGGTTTAGGGTTAGTGTGAGGGTTAGGGTTAGGTATAGTGTTAGGGTTAGGGTGAGGGTAAGGGTTAGGTTTAGGGTGAGGGTGAGGTTTAGGGTGAAGGAGCGGGTTAGGGATAGTGTTAGGGTTAGGGTGAGGGTTAGGGTTAGGGTGAGGGTTAGGGTGAGGGTTAGCGTTATGGTTAGGGTGACGGATAGGTTGAGTGTGAGGTTTAGGGTTGGGGTTAGGTTTACGGTGATGGTAAGGGTTAGGGTGAGGTTTAGGGTGAGTGTGAGGGTTAGGGTTAGCATTACGTTTAGGGTGAGGGTTAGGGTGAGGGTTCGTTTTAGGGTTAGCTTTAGGGTGAGTTTGAGGGTGAGGGTTACTGTTAGGGTTAGGGTTAGGGTGAGTGTGACATCGAGGCTGAGGGTTAGGGTGAGGGTGATGATGAGGGTTTAGGATTAGCGTTAGGCTTAGAGTTAGGCTGAGGGTGAGGGTGAGGGTGAGTTTGACGTTTATGTTTAGGTTTAGGTTGAGGGTTAGGGTGAGGGTGAGTGTTGTGTTTAGGATTAGGGTTAGGGTGAGGGTTAGGGATAGGCTTAGGGTTAGGTTTAGGGTTATGGTTAGGGTGAGGGTTAGGGTTATGGTGAGGGTGAGTGTTAGGGTGAGGATTAGAGTGAGGGTTATTGTGACGGTGAGGGTTATGGTTAGGGTGAGTGTTAGGGTGAAGGTGAGGTTTAGGGTTAGGGTGAGGGCTAGTTTGAGGGTGAGAGTTAGGTTTAGGGTTATGGTGAGGGTTAGGGTAAGGGTTAGGATGAGGTTAATGGTGATGGGTAGGGTTAGGGTTAGAGTAAGTGTTAGGTTTAGTGTGAGGGTTAGGGTTAAGGTGAGGGTTAGAGTGAGAATGAACGTTAGGGTTACCGTGAGTGTTAGGGTGAGGGTGAGGGTTAGGTTTAGGGTTAGTTTGATGGTTAGTTTTTGGGTTAGTGTGAGGGTTAGAGTTAGGGATAGTGTTAGGTTTAGGGTGAGGGTAAGGGTTAGGGTTAGGGTGAGGGTGAGGTTTAGGGTGAAGGAGAGGGTTAGGGATATTGTTAGGGTTAGATTGAAGGTAACGTTTAGTGTTAGGGTGAGGGTTAGGGTTAGGGTTAGGGTGAAAGTTAAGGTGAGGGTAGGGTTATGGTTAGGGTGAGGGCTAGGTTTAGTGTGAGGTTTAGGGCTAGGGTTAGGTTTAGGGACACGATTAGGGTTAGGGTTAGAGTAAGGGTTAGGGTGAGTGTGAGGGTTAGGGTGAGGGTGAGGGATAGGGTTAGTGTGAGGGTAAGGGTTAGTGATAGGGTTAGGGTTAAGGTTTTGGTAATGATTAGATTTAGGGTGAGGGTGAGGTTTAGGGTTAGGGTGAGGGTAAGGGATAGGGTTAGGGTTAGGTTGAGGGTTAGGTTGAGGGTTACTGTTAGGGTTAGGGTGAGGGTAAGGGATAGGGTTAGGGTTAGGTTGAGGGTTAGGTTGAGGGTTACGTTTAGGGTTATGGTGAGGGTTAGCGTTAGGGTTAGGGTGATGGATAGGATGAGGGTGAGGTTTAGGTTTGGGGTTAGGTTTATGGTGAGGGTAAGTGTTAGTGTGAGGTTTAGGGTGAGTGTGAGGGCTAGGTTTAGCATTACAGTTAGGGTGAGGGTACGGTTTTGGGTTAGCTTTAGGGTGAGGTTGAGGGTGAGGGTTAGGGTTAGGGTTAGGGTTAGGGTGAGTGTGACTGCGAGGCTGAGGGTTAGGGTGAGGTTGAGGGTGAGGGTTCGGATTAGCGTTAAGCTTAGAGTTAGGCTAAGGGTGAGGGTGAGGGTGAGTGTGACGTTTATGTTTAGGTTTAGGGTGAGGGTTAGGGTGAGGGTGAGCATTGTGTTTAGTATTAGGGTTAGGGTGAGGGTTAGGGTTAGGCTTAGGATTAGGTTTAGGATTATGGTTAGGGTGAGGGTTAGGGTTATGTTGAGGGTGAGAGTTAGGTTGAGGGTGAGAGTTAGGTTTAGGATTATGATAAGGGTTAGAGTTACGGTTAGGATGAGGGTAATGTTGAGGGGTAGGGTTAGGGTTAGATTGAGGGTTAGGTTTAGTGTGAGGGCTATGTTTAGGGTGAGGGTTATGGTGAGAATGAGTGTTAGGGTTACCGTGAGTGTTAGGTTGAGGTTTAGGAAGTGGGTTAGGGTTAGGGTTAGGATAAGGGTGAGGTTTAGGGATAGGGTTAGTTTGAGGGTTAGGGTTAGGGATAGGGTGAGGGTTAGATTTAGGCTGAGGGTGAGGTTTAGCGTGAGGGTGACGTTTAGTGTTAGAGTTAGGGTTAGGGTTCGGGTTAGTGTGAGGGTTAGGGTAAGGGTGAGGTTAAGGGTTAGGTTAAGGTTTAGGTTGAGGGTTAGTGTTAGGTTTAGGCTTAGGGTGAGGGTTAGGGTGAGGGTTAGGTTGAGGGTTAGGGTTAGGGATAGTGTTTCTGTGAGGGTTAGGGTGAGGTTTAGGGATATGGTTAGGGTGAGGTTTAGGGTGAGGGTGAGGGTTAGGGTGAGTGTTAGTGTTAGTGTTAGGTGAGGGTTAACGTTAGGATTAGGTTTAGGGTGAGGGCTCTGGTGAGGGTGAGGGATAGGATTAGGGTTAGGTTTAGATTTAGGGTTAAGGTGAGGGTTAGGGTTAGGGTTAGGGTGAGGGTTAGGGTTAGGGTTAGGGTTAGGGTGAGGGCTAGGTTGAGGGTGATGGTTAAGTTTAGGGTGAGGGTTAGGATGAGTGTGAGGGTTAGGTTGAGGGTGATGTTTAAGTTTAGGGTGAGGGTTAGGATGAGTGTGAGGGTTAGGGTGAGGGTGAGTTTAAGGGTTAGGGTGAGGTTTAGTGTTAGGGTTAGGGTTAGGGTGAGCGTTAGGATGAGGGTTAGGTTGAGAGTTAGGGTTAGTGTCAGGGATAGGGATAGGGTGAATGTTAGGTTGAGGTTTAGGGTTAGAGTGAGGGTGAGGCTTAGGGTGAAGTTTAGATTTAGGGTTCGAGTTAGGGTTATTTTGAGGGTGATTGTGAGGTTTGGGGTGAGGGTTAGGGTTAGGGTTAGGCTGAGGATGAGAGTTAGGGTTAGGGTTATGGTGAGGGTTATGGATAGGGTTATGGTTAGGGTGAAGGTTAGAGTTTAGCCGAGGGTGTGGGTTAGGGTTAGGATGAAGTTTATATTTAGGGTTAAGGTGAGGGTTAGGATAAGTGTGAGGGTTAGGGTGAGGGTGAGGTTATGCGTTAGGGTGAGGGTTGGGGTGAGGTTTAGTGTTAGGGTTAGGGTGAGGGTTAGCGTGAGGGGTAGGTTGAAGGTTAGGGTTGGTGTCAGGGATAGGGATAGGGTGAGGGTTAGGGTGAGGGTTAGAGGTAGGGTTAGGGTGAGGTTTAGTTTGAGGGTGAGGGTTAGGGTTGGGGTGAGGGTTAGGGTTAGTGTGAGGGTTAGGGTTAGGGTGAGAGCTAGGGTGAGGATAAGGGTTAGGCTTAGGGTTATTGTTAGGGTTAGTGTGAGGGTTAGGTTGAGGTTGAGGGTTAGGGTTAGAGTTAGGTTTATGGTGAGGGTAAGTGTTAGGGTGAGTTTTTGGGTGAGTGTGAGGGTTAGGGCTAGCATTAGGGTTAAGCTGAGGGTTAAGTTTAGGGTTAGGTTTAGGGTGAGGTTGAGGGGGAGGGTTAGGGTTAGGGTTAGGGTGAGTTTTAGGGTTAGGGTGAGGGCTAGGGATAGGTTTAGGGTGAGGCTGAGGGCGCGGGTTCGGATTAGAGTTAGGTTTAGAGTTAGGATGAGGATGAGGTTTAGGGTGAGGGTTAGGGTTAGTGTAAGGGTTAGGTTGGGGCTGAGCTTAAGTTTTAGTGTGAGTGTTAGGGTGAAGTTGAGGGTTAGGTTTAGGATTAGGGTGAGCGTGAAGTTTAGGGTGAGGGTTAGAGTTAGGCTTAGGGTTAGGTTTAGGGAGAGGGTTAGGGTGAGGTTTACGGTTAGATTGAGTGTGAGGTTTAGGGTGAGGGTTAGAGTTAGGGTTTGGGTTAGGGTTATTGTGAGGTGAGGGTTATGGTTTGGGTGAGGGTAAGGGTTAGGGTGAGGGTTAGGGTTAGGATTAGGGTTAGCATGAGGGCTAGGTTGAGGTTGAGGGTTATGTTTAGGGTTAGGGTGAGGGTTAGGGTGAGGTTTAGTGTTAGGTTTAGCATTAGGGTGAGGGTTAGGGTGATGATTAGGTTGAGTGTTAGGGCTTGTGTCAGGGATAGGGATAGGGTGAGGTTTAGGGTGAGGATTAGGTTGAGGTTTAGGGTTAGGGTGAGGGTTAGGGTTAGGATTAGTGTTAGGGTGAGGTTTAGGGTGAAGGTCTGGGTTAGGTTTTTGGTTATGGTGAGCATTAGGGTTAGGGTTAGGGTGAGGGTTAAGTTGAGGGATCAGGTTAGGTTTAATGTGAGGGTTAGGATTACTGTGAGGTTTACGGTTAGGGTTAGGGTTAGGGTTAGAATGAGGGTAAGGGTTAGGGTGAGGGTGAGTGTTAGGGTGAGGATGAGGGTTAGGGTTAGTGTGAGTGTTAGGGTTAGGGATAGTGTTAGGGTTAGGGTGAGGGTAAGGGTTAGTGTTAGGGTGATGTTGAGGCTTAGGGTGAGGTAGAGGGTTAGGGATAGGGTTAGGGTTACGGTGAGGCTAAGGGTTAGGGTTAGGGTGAGGGTTAGGATTAAGGTGAGGGTTAAGGTGAGTGTAGGTTTATGGTTTGGGTGAGGGCTAGTTTTAGTGTGAGCTTTAGAGTTAGAGTTAGGTCTAGGGATAGGATTAGGTTTAGGGTGATGATAAGGGTTAGGGTGAAGAAGAGGATTAGGGTGAGGGTGAGTATTAGGGTTAGCGTGAGTATTAGTGTTAGGGAAAGGGTTAGGGTTAGTGGTAGGGTAAGGATTAGGGTTAGGGTGAGGGTGAGGGTTTGGGTTAGTGTGAGCGTTAGGGTTAGGGACAGGTTTATGGTTAGGGTGGGTAAGATTTAGGGTCAGGGTGAGGGTGAGGTTTAGGGTGAGGTTGAGGGTTAGTGATAGGATTAGGGTTAGGTTGAGAGATAGGTTGAGGGTTATGGTTAGTTTAGGGTGAGGGTTAGGGTGAGGGTTAGCGTTAGGTTTAGGGTGACCGATAGGGTTAGGGTGAGGGTTAGGGTTGGGGTTAGGTTTACGGTGAGGGTAAGGGTTAAGGTGAGGTTTAGGGTGAGTGTGAAGTTTAAGGTTAGTTTTACACTTACGGTGAGGGTTAGGGTGAGGGTTAGGTTTAGGGTTACTTTTAGGGTGAGGGTGAGGTTTAGGGTTAGGGTTAGAGTTAGGGTTAGGGAGAGGGTGAGGATGAGGCTGAGGGTTAGGTTGAGGGTGAGGGTGAGGGTTCAGATTAGCTTAGGGTTAGAGTTAGGCTGAGGGTGAGGGTGAGGTTGAGGGTGACGATTATGTTTAGGTTTAGGGAGAGGGTTAGGGTGAGGCTGAGTTTAAGGGTTAGGATGAGGGTTAGGGTGAGGGTGAGGGTTGTGTTTAGGATTAGGGTTAGGCGGAGTTTTAGGGTTTGGCTTAGGGTTAGGTTTACGGTGAGAGTTAGGGTGAGGGTTAGGGTTATGGTGAGGGTGAGTGTTAGGGTGAGGATTAGAGTTAGGGTTAGGGTTAGTGTTAGGGTGAGCGTTATTGTGATGGTGAGGGTTATGTTTAGGGTGAGGGTTAGGGTGATGGTGAGGGTTAGGGTTAGGATTAGGATTATAGTGAGGGCTAGGTTGAGGGTGAGAGTTAGGTTTAGGGTTATGGTGAGGGTTAGGGTTTCGGTTAGGATGAGGGTAATGGTGAGGGGTAGGGTTAGCGTTAGATTGAGGGTTAGGTTTAGTGTGACAGTTAGGGTGAGAATGAGTTTTAGGTTTACCGTAATTTTTAGGGTGAGGGTTAGGGTATGGGTTAGGGTTAGGTTTAGGGTAAGGGTGAGGGTTAGGGTTAGGGTTAGTGTGAGGATTAGGGTTAGAGATAGGGTGAGGGTTAGAGTTATGCTGAGGGTGCGGGTTAGGGTGAGGGTGACATTTAGGGTTAGGGTTAGTGTGAGGGTTAGGTTTAGTGTGAGGGTTAGGGTGAGGGTGAGGTTAAGGGTTAGGGTTAGGTTCAGTGTTAGTGCTAGGCTGAGTGTGAAGGTGAGGGTGAGGGTGAGGGTTAGTTTGAGGGTTAGGTTGACATCTAGGTTAATGTGGAGGGTTAGGGTGAGTGTGAGGGTGAGGTTGAGGGTTTCGGTTAGGTAAAGGTTAAGGATAGGGTGAGGATTAGTATGATTTTGAGGTTTAGGTTTAGGGTTAGTGTTAGGGTGAGGGATAGGGTTAGGTTTAGGGTGATTGTTAGGGTGAGAGTGCTGGTTAGGTTTAGGGTTAGGGTGAGGGCTAGGGTAAGGGTGAGGGTTAGGGTGAGGGTGAGGGTGAGGTTGTGGGTTTTAGTTAGGTAAGAGTTAAGGTTAGGTTTAGGGTTATTGTGAGGGTTCGGGTTTGGGTGAGGGTGAGGTTTAGGGTTAGGATTAGGGTGAGGCTTAGGATGAATTTTAGGGTTAGGATGAGGGTTATGTTGAGGGGTAGGGGTAAGGTTATGTTGAGGGTTAGGGTTAGTGTGAGGGTTAGTGTTAGGGATAGGTTTAGGTTAGTGTGAGGGTAAGGATTAAGGTGAGGGTGAGGGTTACGGTAAGGGTGAGGTTTAGGGATAGGGTTAGGGTTAGGGTGAGGGATAGGTTGAGGTTTAGGGTTAGGGTTAGCATTAAGGTGAGGGTTAGGTTGAGGGTTAGGGTTAGGGTTATGGTTAGGGGTACGGTTACTTTTAGGGTGAGGGTGAGGGTTAGGATTAGGTTAACGGTGAGGTTAAGTGTTAGGGTGAGTTTTAGGGTGAGTGTGAGTGTTAGGGTTAGCATTAGGGTGAGGGTGAGGTTTAGGGTGAGGGTTAGGTTTAGGGTTAGTGTGAGGGTGAGGGTGAGAATTAGGGTTAGGTTTCGGGTGAGGTTTAGGTTCATGGTGAGGGTTAGGATTAGGGATAGGTTGAGGTTGAGGGCAAGCGTTAGGGTTAGGGTGAGGGTGAAGGTGAGGGTTAGGGTTAGGGTTAGGGTTAGGGTCAGGGTTAGGATTAACATTAGGTTTAGGGTTAGGCTGAGCGTGAGGCTGAGGGTGAGGGTGATGGTAATGCTTAGGGTTAGGGTGAGGGTTAGGGTTAGTGTCAGGGTTAGAGTGAGGCTCAGTTTAAGGGTTAGGGTGATGCTGAGGGTTTGGTTTAAGATTAGGGTTAGGGTGAGGGTTAGGGTGAGGGTTAGGCTTAGGCTTAAAATTATGGTCAGGGTGAGGTTTAGGGTGAGTGTAATGGTGATGGTGAGGTTTAGGGTTGGGGTGAGGATTAGAGTTAGGGTTAGGGTTAGGGTTAAGGTGAGGGTTATTTTGAGGTTGAGGGTAACGTTTAGGGTTAAGGTAGAGTAATGATTATTGGTAGGGTGAGGGCTAGGTTGAGGGTGAGAGTTATTTTTAGTGTTTTGGTGAGGGTTAAGGTTAGGGTTAGGATGAGGTTTAGGTTTAGTGTGAGGGTTAGTGTTAGGGTGAGGGTTGGTGTGAGAATGAGTGTTAGGGTTACAATGAGTGTTAGGGTGAGGGTGAGGGTGAAGGTTAGGGTTAGTGTGAGGGTTAGGTTTAGGGTTAGGGTGAGGGTTAGGGTTAGGCTGAGGGTGAGGGTTAGGGTGAGGGTGACATTTAGGGTTAGGGTTAGGATGAGGGTGAGGTTAAGTGTTAAGGTGAGGTTGAGGGTTGGTGTTAGATTGAGGGTTAAGGATAGTGTCAGGGTTAGGTATAGGGTTAGTTTTAGGGTAAGGGTAAGGGTAGGGTTAGGGTGAGGGATAGGGTTAGGGTTAGGGTGAGGGTTAAGGTGAGGGTAGAGTTATAGTTCGGGTGAGGGCAAGGTTTAGTGTGAGGTTTAGGGCTAGGGATATGTTTAGGGATAGGATTAGGGTTAGGGAGAGGGTAAGGGTTAGGGTGAGGGTGAGGGTTAGGGTGAGGGTGAGGGTTAGGGTTAGTGTGAGGGTTTGGGTTAGGGATAGGGTTAAGGTGAGGTTAAGGATCAGGGTTAGGGTGAGAGTGAGGTTTAGGGTGAGGGTGAGGGTTAGGGATAAGGTTAGGGTTAGGTTGAGGGTTACCATTAGGGTTAGGGTGAGGGTTAGCTTTAGGGTTAGGCTGCTGGATAGGGTGAGTGTGAGAGTTAGGGTTGGGGTTAGGTTTACGGTTAGCTTTAGGCTGAGGGAGAGGGTTAGGGTTAGATTTAGGGTTAGGGATAGGGTGAGGGTTAGAGTTAGGCTGAGGGTGAGGGTTAGGGTGAAGGTGACGTTTAGGGTTAGGGTGAGGGTGAGGGTTAGGTTTAGTGTGAGGGTTAGGGTGAGGGTTAGGTTGAGGGTTAGGGTTACGGATAGTGTTTGGGTGAGGGTTAGGGTGAGGGTTAGGGTTATGGTTAGGGTAAGTTTTAGGGTGAGGGTGAGGGTGAGGATTAGGGTGAGTTTTAATGTTAGGTTGAGGGTTCAAGTTAGGATTAGGGTTAGGGTGAGGGCTCTGGTGAGGGTGAGGGTTAGGCTTAGGATTAGGTTTAGATTTAGGGTGAAGGTGAGGGGTAGGGTTAGGGTTAGGGTCAGGGCTAGGTTTAGTGTGAGGGTTAGGGTTAGGTTTAGGGTGAGGGTTAGGGTTAGGGTTACAGTTAAGGTTAGGGTTAGGTTTAGAGTTAGGGTTAGGGTTAGGGTTAGGGTTATTGTTAGAGTTAGGGTGAGGGTGAGGGTGAGGGTGACGTTGAGGGTGAGGGAAAGGGTGAGGGCTAGGATTAGGGTTAGGGTTAGAGTTAGGCTGAGGATGAGGTTGAGGGTGAGTTTGATGTTTAAGGTTAGGGTGAGGGCCAGGATTAGGGTTAGGTTTAGATTTAGACTGTGGTTGAGGGTGAGGGTGACAGTGAGGTTTAGGTTTAGAATGAGGGTGAGGTTTAGGGTGAGGGTTAGGGTAAGTGTGAGGTTTAGGGTGAGGGTGAGGTTAAGAGTTAGGGTGAGGGTTAGGGTGAGGGTGAGGGTTAGGTGTAGGGTTAGAGTGAGGGTAAGGGTTAGGGTTAGGGTTAGGTTGAGGTTTAGGTTGAGGGCTAGGCTTAGGGTTAGGGATACGGTTAGTGTGAGGGTTAGGGTGAGGGTTAGTGTTTGGGTGAGCTTTAGGGTGAGGGTGAGGGTTAGGGTTATTGTGAGGGTTATGTTTATGTGATGGTTATGGTTAGGATTAGGGTTAGGGTGAGGGCTTTGGTGTGGTTGATGGTTAAGGGTAGGGTTAGGGTTAGGGTGAGGTTTAGGTTTAGGGTTAGGGTGAGGGTTAGGGATAGGGTTAGGGTTAAGGTGAGGGTGAGAGTTAGGATGAGGGTGTGGGTTAGTGTGAGGGTGACGTTTAGGGTTAGGGTTAGGGTGAGTGTTAGGGTTAGTGTGAGGGTTAGGGTGAGGCTGAGGTTAAGGGTTAGGGTGAGGGTTAGGGTGAGGGTGAGGGTTTTGTTTAGGATTAGGGTTACGGTGAGGGTTAGGGTTAGGCTTAGGGTTAGGTTTAGGGTGAGGGTTAAGATGAGGGTTAGGGTTATCTTGAGGGTGAGTGTTAGGGTGAGGATTAGGTTTAGGTTTAGGGTTAGGGTTAGGGTGAGGGTTATTGTGACGGTGAGGGTTACGGTTAGGGTGAGGGTTAGGGTGAGGGTGAGGGTTAGGACTAGGGTTAGGTTGAGGGCTAGGTTGAGGATGAGAGTTAGGTTTAGGGTCATGGTGAGGGTTAGGGCTACGGTTAGGATGAGGGTAATGGTGAGGTGTAGGGTTAGGATTAAATTGAGGGTTAGGTTTAGTGTGAGGGTTAGGTTTAGGTTGAGGGTTAGGGTGAGAATGAGTGTTAGGGTTACCGTGAGTGTTAGGGTGAGGTTTAGGGTGTGGGTTAGTGTTAGGGTTAGGGTTCGGGTAAAGGTGAGGGATAGGGTTAGGCTTAGTGTGAGGGTTTGGGTTAGGTTTAGGGTTAGGATTAGGGATAGGTTAAGTGTTAGAGTGAGGGTTAGGGTTAGGATTAGGGTTAGGCTTAAATTAAGGGCTAGGGTGAGGGTGACGTTTAGGGTTAGGGTGAGGGTTATGATTAGGTTTAGTGTTAATTTCAGGGCTAGGGTGAGGATGAGGCTTAGGGTGAAGGTTAAGGTGAGGGTGAGGGGTTCAGTTAATTTATTGTTAGGGTTAGGGTGAGGATTTGTTTGAGGTTGAGGGTTGGGGTGAGGGTTAGGGTTAAGGTGAGGGTTAGAGTTAGGGTTAGGGTGAGGGGTAGGGTGACGGTGAGTGTGACGGTTAGGGTGAGGGTTAAGGTTAAGATGAGGGTAAGGGTTAGGGTTAGGGGGAGGGTTAGGGTTCGTGTGAGGGTTAGTGTTAGTTTTACTGTTAGGGTTAGGGTGAGAATAAGGGTTAGGGTGAGGGTTAGTGTGAGGGTGAGCGTTAGGGTTAGGGTGAGGGTTAGGTTTAGGATTAGTGTGGGGTTTAGGGTGAGGGTGAGGCTTAGGGTAATGGTGAGGGTTAGGTTTAGTGTGAGGGTTAGGGTTAGGGTTAGGGTTAGGTTGAGGGTAATGTTTAGGGTGACGGTCAGGTTGAGGTTGAGGTTAAGGGTTAGGATTAGGGTTAGAGTTAAGGTTAGGCTGAGGGTGAGGGTGAGGTTAACGGTTAGGGTTAGGGTTAGGTTTAAGGTGAGGGTTAGTGTTAGGGTTTTATTTAGGGTGAGCATGAGGGTTAGGATGTGGTTGAGGTTTCAGGTGAGGGTGAGGGTTAGGGTGGGGGTGAGGGTTAGAGTTAGGGTGAGGGTTATGTTTAGGGTTAGGGTAAGGGTTAGCTTGAGGGGTAGGGATAGGGTTAGGGTGAGAGTTAGGATTAGGGTGAGGGTTAGGTATAGGGTGAGGGTGAGGGTTAGGGTTAGGGTAACTGTGAGGGTGAGGGAGAGTATGAGGGTTAGGATTAGGGTTAGGGTTAGAGTTAGGATGAGGGTGAGGGTTAGGGTTAGGCTGAGGGTGAGGGTGAGTGTGAGGGTTAGGGTTAGGTTTCGGTTTAGGGTTATTGTTAGAGTGAGTGTTAGGGTTAGGCTTAAGGTTAGGATGAGGGTTAGGGTGAGTGGTCGGGTTAATGTGAGGGTGAGGTTAAGTGGTAGTGTGAGGGTTAGATTTAGGGATACGGTTAGGGTTAGTGTGAGGGTACGGGTTCGGGTTCTGGTCAGGGTTAGGCTGAGGGTTAGCGTTCTTGTAAGGGTTAGGGTTTGGGATAGGGTTAGGGTTTTAGAGAGGGTAACGGTTAGGGTTAGGGTGAATGTGAGGTTTAGGATGAGGGTGAGGGTTAGGCATAGTGTTAGGGTTAGGTTGAGGGTTAGGTTGAAAGTTAGGTTTAGGGTTAGGGTTAGGGTTAGGTTTACGGTGAGGGTAAGGGTTAGGGTGAGGTTTAGGGTGAGTATGAGGGTTAGGGCTAGCATTAGGGTTAGGGTGAGGGTTACGTTTAAGGTTAGGGATAGGGTGAGTTTGAGGGTGAGGTTTAGGGTAAGGGTTAGGGTGAGGTTTAGGGTTATGGTTAGGGTTACGGTGAGGTTGAGTGCGAGGGTGAAGATTAGGGTGAGGGTCAGTATGAGGGTGAGGTTTAGGGTTAGGGTTAGCGTGAGGCTGAAGGTGAGGGTTCGGATTAGAGTTAGAGTTAGGCTGAGGGTGAGGGTTAGGGTGAGGGTTAGGGTTAGTGTAAGGGTTAGGTTGAGGCTGAGATTAAGTTTTAGGATGAGGGTGAGGGTTAGGGTGAGCGTGAGGATTAGGGTGAGGGTTAGAGTTAGGCTTAGGTTTAGGTTTAGGGTGAGGGTTAGTGTTAGAGTGAGGGTGAGGGTTAGTGTGAGCGTTAGGGTTAGGGTTCGGGTGAGGGTTTTTGTGAGGGTTATTGTGAGGATGAGGGTTACGGTAAGGGTGAGGGTAAGGGTTAGTGTGAAGGTTAGAGTTAGGATTAGATTTAGGTTGAGGGCTAGGTTGATTGAGAGGGTTAGGTTTAGGGTTAGGGTTAGGGTTAGGGTGAGGGTTAAGTTGAGGTTTAGGGTTAGGTTTAGGGTGAGGGCTAGGATTACTCTGAGGATTAGAGTTAGGGTAAAGTTTAGGGTGAGGGTGAGGGTTATGTTGAGGGAGAGGGTTAGGGATAGGTTTAGGGTTAGTGTGAGGGTAAGGGTTAGGGTTAGGATGCGGGATACTGTTAGGGTTAGGGTGAGGGTTAATTTGAGGGTAGGGTTATGGTTAGGGTTAGGGCTATGTTTAGTGTGAAGTTTAGGGCTAGGGTTAGGTTTACGGAAAAGAATAGGGTTAGGGTGCGGGTAAAGGTTAGGGTGATGGTGAGGGTTAGAGTGAGGGTGAGGGTTAGGGTTAGTGTGAGGGTCAGGGTTAAGGATAGGATTAGGGTTAGGGTGAGGGTAAGGATTACGGTTAGGGTTAAGGTGAGGGTTATGGTGAGGATTAGCCTTAAGGTTAGGGTGACGGATAGGGTGAGGGTGAGGGTTAGGGTTGGGGTTAGGTTTACGGTGAGGGTAAGGGTTAGGGTGAGGTTTAGGCTGAGTGTGAGGGTTAGGGTTAGGGTTAGCATTACAGTTAGAGTGAGGGTTAAGGTGAGGGTTAGGTTTAGGGTTAGCTTAAGGGTGAGGGTGAGGGTGAAGGTTAGGGTCAAGATGAGGGCGAGGGTGAGGGTTAGGGTGAGGGTTACGGTTAGGGTTAGGGTGACAGATAGGGTGAGGGTGAGGGTGAGGGTTGGGTTAGGTTTACGGTGAGGGTAAGGGTTAGGGTGAGGTTTAGGGTGAGTGTGAGGGTTAGGGTTAGCATTACGGTTAGGGTAAGGGTTAGGTTTAGGGTTAGCTTTACGGTGAGGGTGAGAGTTAGGGTTAGTGTCAGGGTTAGGGTAAGGATGAGGGTTAGGGTTCAGGTTAGTGTGAGGATTAGTGTTAGGGATAGGATGAAGGTTAGATTTAGGCTGAGGGTGAGTGTTTGGGGGAGGGTGAAGTTTAGTATTAGGGTTAGGGTGAGGATTATGTTTAGTTTGAGGATTATGTTTAGTCTTTGGGTTAGGCTGAGGGTGAAGGTGAGGGTGAGGTTAGGGTTAGGTGAGGGTTAGGGTGTGGGTTAGGGTTAAGGATAGGGTTAGGGTTAGGTTTAATGTGAGGTTGAGGCTGAGGATAAGGGTTAGGTTTAGGTTTAGGTTTAGGGTTAGTGTTAGTGTTAGTGTTAAGGTAAGGGTTAGGGCTAGGATTAAGATTAGTGTTAGGGTTAGGCTGAGGGTGCTTGTGGGGGTGAGGATTATGGTTAGGGTTAGGGTTAGGATTATTGTTACTGTTATGGTTAGTGTTAAGTTTGTGATGAGGGTGAGGCTGACAGTGAGGGTTCTGGTTATGGTTAGGGTTAAGATTATTCTTATTGTTAGGGTTAGGGTTACAGTTATGGTGAGGTTGAGGTTGAGGGTGAGGGTTAGGGTTAGGGAGAGGTTTAGGGTTAGGGTTAGGGTTAGGGTTAGGTTTAGGGTTAGGTGAGGGTGAGGTTTGGGGTTAGAGTTAGGGTTAAGGGGAGGGTTAGGGTGAGGTTTAGGGTTAGGGTTAGTGTTAGGGTTAGGGTTAGGGTGAGGGTGAGGGTTAGGCTGAGGGTTAGGATTAGGATTAGTGTAAGGGTTAGGTTGAGTGTGAGGGTTAGGGTTAGGGTTAGGCTTAGTCTTAGGGTTAGGCTGAGGGTAAAGGTGAGGGTGATTTTAGGGTTAGGGTGAGTGGTAGGGTTAGGATTAGGGTTAGGGTGAGGGCTAGGGTGAGGGTGAAGGTTAGGGTTAGTGTTAAGGTAAGGTTTAGAATTAGGGTGAGGTTTAGGGTGAGGGTTAGGATGAGGGTTAGGGTTACAGTGACGTTGAGGGTTAGGGTTAGGTTGAGGTTTAGGGTTAGGATTAGGATTAGAATGAGGGTGAGTTATAGGATTAGGGTTAGGGTTAGGGTTACGTTTAGGTTTAGTATTAGTATTATGGTTAGGGTTAGGGTTAGAGTTATGGGGAGGGTGAGGGTGAGGGTGAGGGTGAGGGATACATTTAGGTTTAGGGTTATGGCTAGGATTAGGGTTAGGACGACGGTGAGGTTTAGGGTTAGATTTAGGATTAGTTGGAGGGTTAATGTTACAGTTAGAGTTAGGTTTAAGGTTAAGATGAGTGTTAGGTTGAGGTTTAGGGTTAGGGTTAGGGTTAGGGTTAGGATTAGATTTAAGTTGAGGGTGAGTGTGAGGGTTAGGGTTAGGGTTAGGCTTAGGCTTAGAGTTAGGCTGAGGTTGAGGGTGGGTGTGATGATTAGGGTTAGGGTTATGGTTAGGGTTAGGGTTATGGTGAGAGTTAGGATGAGGGTTAGGGTTATGATTATGGTTAGGGTGAGAGTGATGGTTAGGGTTAGTGTTAGGGTAAGGTTTAGAATTAGGGTTAGGGTTAGGGTGAGGGTCAGAATGATGGTTAGGGTTACATTGAGGTTGAGGGTTAGGGTAAGTTTGAGGGTTACTTTTAGGTTTAGGATTAGAATGACGGTGAGTGGTAGGATTAGGGTTAGTGTTAGGGTTAGGTTTAGGTTTAGAATTAGTATTGTGGTTAGGGTTAGGTTTAGAGATAGGCTGAGGGTGAGGGTGAGGGTTAGGGTTAGTGTTAGGGTGAGTGTTAGGATGATGGTTAGGGTTAGGATTAAGATTAGGGTGAGGGCCAGGGTGAGGGTGAGGTTTAGGGTTAGGGTTAGGGTGAGGTTTAGCGTTAGGGTTAGGGTTAGTGTTACAGTTCGGGATAAGTTAAGGCTTAGGGTGAGGGGAAGGATTAGGGTTACGGTCAGCCTGAGGGTTAAGGTTAGGGTTAGGGTGAGGGTTAGGATGAGGATTAGGGTTAGGATTAGGATTAGGGTGTGGGCTATGGTGAGGGTGAGAGTTAGGGTTAGTGTTTGGGTGAGGTTTAGGCTTAGGGTTAGGGTTAGTATTTGGGTTAAGTTGTGGGCTAGTTTTAGGGTTAGCTTTAGGTTTAGGGGGAGGGTTAGGTTGAGGTTTAGGGTTAGGGTTAGTGTTAGGGTTAAGGTTAGGGTGAGGGTGAGTGTGAGGGTTAGGGTTAGGGTTAGGCTTAGGCTTAGGGTTAGACTGAGGGTGAGTGTAGGGCTGAGGATTAGGGTTAGGGCTATGGTTATGGTTAGGGTTAGGGTGAGGGTTACATTTCGGATTAGGGTTAGGGTGAGGGCTAGGGTGAGGGTGAGGGTTAGGATAAGGTTTAAGCTTAAGCTTAGGGTTAGGTTGAGCATGAGGTTGAGGGTGAGTGTTAGGTTTAGGGTGATGGTTAGGTTTATTGTTAGGGTAAGTGTTAGGATGAGGTTTAGGTTTAGGGTGAGGGTTAGGATGAGGATGATGGTAAGGTTAAGGGTGAGGTTTAGGCTGAGGGTGAGGGTTAAGATAAGGGTGAGGGTTAGGATTAGGTTTAGGGTGAGGGCTAGGGTGAGGGTTACGGTGAGGTTTAGGGTTAAGGATAGGGTAAGGTTTAGGATTTGGGTTAGGGTGAGTGAGAGTGAGTGTTAGGGTTAGGGTTAGGGTTAGTCTTAGGGTTAGGTGAGGGTTAGGGTTAGGGATTGGGTTAGAGTGAGTGTGAGGGTGAGGATTAGGGTTAGGTTTAGTGTTAGGTTTAGGGTTTGGTTTAGGGTTAGGGTTAGGGTTAGTTTTAGGGTTAGGGTTACAGTGAGGGTAAGGGTTAGGTTTCGGGTTAGTGATAGGGTAAGGCTGAGGGTCATGGTGGGGGTGAGGATTAGGGTTAGGGTTAGGGTTAGGGTTATTGTTAGTGTTATATTTAGTGTTAAGTTTGTGGTAAGGGTGAGGCTAACGGTGAGGGTTATGGTTATGGTTATGATCATGGTAGAGTTTAGTCTTATTGTTAGGGTTAGGGTTATAGTTACTGTGAGGTTGAGGATGAGCGTGAGGGTTAGGGTTAGTGTTAGGGTTAGATTTAGGGTGAGATTTAGGGATAGGCTTAGGTTTGGGATTAGGTTTAGGATTAGGGTGAGTGTGAAGGCTAGGGTGAGGGTTAGGCTTAGACTTAGGGTTAGGCTGAGGAGGAGGGTGGGGATGAGGATTAGGGATAAGGTTAGTGTTATTGTTAATTTTAGGGTTAGAATTCCCTTGAGATTGAGGGTGAGGGTTAGGGTTACGTTTAGGGTGGGGATTAGGGTTAGGGTTAGGGTAAGGGTGAGTGTGAGGGTGAGGTTTAGGGTTAGATATAGGTTTAAGGGGAGGGTTAGTGTGAGGGTTATGGTTAGTGTTAGGATTAGGGTTAGGTTTAGGGTTAGCATTAGGGTTAAATTTAGAGTTATGGTGAGGGTGAGTGTGCAGGTGAGTGTGAGGGTGAGGGTTAGGATTAGGATTAGGGTTGGGGTGAGGGCTAGGGTGAGGATGAGTGTTAGGGTTAGTGTTAGGGTTAGGTTTATAATTAGGGTTAGGGTTAGGGTGAGGGTTAGGATGAGGCTTAGGGATTCAGTGAGTTCGAGGGTTAGGGTTAGGTTGAGGGTTAGGGTTAGGATTAGGAATAGAGTGAGGGTGAATTGTAGGATTAGGGTTAGGGTTACGTTTAAATTTAGGATTAGTATTATAGTTAGGGTTAGGATTAGAGTTATGGTGAAGGTGAGGGTGAGGGTGAGGGTAAGGGATACGGTTAGGTTTAGGGTGTGGTTTAAGGTTAGGGTAGGATTAGGTTTAGGATGACGGTGAGGTTTAGGGTTAGATTTAGGGTTACTTGCAGGGTTAATGTTAGGGTTGGTGTTAGGCTTAAGGTTAGGGTGAGGGTTAGGTTGAGGTTTAGGGTTAGGTTTAGGGTTAGGGTTATTATTAGTTTTAAGGTGAGGGTGAGTTTTAGGGTTAGGTTTAGGGTTAGGCTTAGGCTTAGGGTTAGGCTGAGGGTGAGGGTGTGGGTGAGGATTAGGGTTAGGGTTATGGTTAGGTTTAGGGTTAGAGTGAGAGTTAGGATGAGGGTTAGAGTTAGGATTAGGGTTAGGGTGAGGGCTAGGGTGAGGGTGAGGGTTAAGATAAGGGTTAGGCTTAGGCTTAGGGTTAGGCTGAGCATGAGGTTGAGGCGGAGGTTTAGGGTTAGGGTTAGGGTGAGGTTTAGTGTTAGGGTTAGTGTTAGAGTTAGGGTTAGGTTGAGGGTGAAGTTTAGGGGTAGAGTTAGGGTTAGGGTCAGGGTTAGGGTTAGGGTGAGTGTTAGGGTGGGCATGATGGTAAGGGTAAAGGTGATGGTTAGGCTGAGGGTGAGGTTTACGGTAAGGGTGAGGGTTAGGGTTAGGGTGATTGATTGGGTTAGGGTTAGGGTGAGGGTGAGGGTTAGATTGAGGATTAGTGTTAGGGTTAGTGTGAGGTCTTGGGTAAGGTTGAGGGTTAGGATTAGGGTGAGGGCTAGGGTGAGGATGAGGTTTGGATTAGTATTAGGGTGAGGTTTAGGCTTAGGGGGATTGTTCATTTTAGTGTTATGGTGAGGTTTAGTGTTAGGGTTAGGGTTAGGATTAATTTTACGGTTAGGCTTAAGGTGAGTGTTAGGGTGAGGGTGAGCGTTAGGGTTAGGGTTAGGATTAGGATTAGGGTTAGTGTTAGGGTGAGTGTGAGGGTTAGGGTTAGGGTTAGGCTTAGGGTTAGGGTGAGGGCTAAGGTGAGGGTGAGGGTTAGGGTTAGTGTTTGGGTGAGGTTTAGGGTTAGGGTTAGGGATTGGGTGAGGGTTTGGATTAGGGTTAGTGTTAGGGTGAGTGTGAGGGTTAGGGTTAGGCTTAGGCTTAGGGTTAGGCTGAGGGTGAGGATGAGGGCGAGGGTTAGGGTTAGGGTGAGGGTTAGGGTTAGGGTTAGGGTGAGAATTAGGTTTCGGTTTAAGTTTAGGGTTAGGGTGAGGTTTATGGTAAGGGGTAATGTGAGGGTGAGGGTTAGGGTTAGGTTGAGGGTTAGGGTTAGGTTTAGAGTTAGGGTGAGGGTGAGGGTTAGGGTTAGTGTTACGGTGAGGGTTAGGATGAGTGTTAGGGTTAGGATTAGGATTAGGGTGAGGGCTAGTGTGAGGGTGAGGGTTAGGGTTAGGGTTAGGGTGAGGTATAGGGTTAGTGTTAGGGTTAGTGTTACTGTTCGGTTTACGTTTCGGGTTAGGGTGAGGGTTCGGGTTAGTGTTATGGTCAGCCAGATGGTTAAGGTTAGGGTTAGGGTAAGGGTTAGGATGAGGATTAGGGTTAGGATTATGATTAGGGTGAGGGCGAGGGTGAGGGTGAGGGTGAGGATTAGGGTTAGGATTATGATTAGGGTGAGGGCGAGGGTGAGGGTGAGGGTTAGGGTTAGTATTTGGGTGAGGTTTAGGTTTAGGTTTAAGGTTTGAGTGAGGGTTAGGATGAGGGATAGAGTTACGGTGAGGGTGAGGCATAGGGTTAGCTTGAGGTTTAGGGTTAGTATTTGGGTTAGGGTGAGGGTAAGATTTAGGGTTAGATTTAGGGTTAGGGGGAGGGTGAGGTTGAGGTTTAGGGTTAGGGTTAGGGTTAGTGTTAGGGTTAAGGTTATGGTGAGGGTGAGTGTGAGGGTTAGGTTTAGTGTTAGGCTTAGGCTTACGGTTAGGCTCAGGGTGACGGTGGGGGTGAGGATTAGGGTTAGGGTATGGTTAGGGTTAGGGTTAGGGTGAGGGTTAGGGTTAGGATTAGGGTTAGGGTGAGGGCTTGGGTGAGGGTGAGGGTTAGGATAAGGTTTAAGCTTAGGCTTAGGGTTAGGCTGAGCGTGAGGGTGAGGGTGAGTGTTAGGGTTAGGGTGATGGTTAAGTTTACGGTTAGGGTGAGTGTTAGGATGAGGTTTAGGTTTAGGGTGAGGGTTAGGGTGAGAATGATGGTAAGTGTAAAGGTGAGGTTTAGGCTGAGGTTGAGGGTTAAGATAAGGCTGAAGGTTAGGGTTAGGCTTAGGTTTAGGTGAGGGTTAGGTTTAGGGTTTGGGTTAGAGTGAGGGTGAGGGTGAGGATTAGTGTTACGTTTAGGGTTAGGTTTAGGGTTAGGGTTAGTGTTAGTGTTAGGGTTAGGGTTAGGTTTACAGTGAGGGTTAGGGTTAGGGTTAGGGTTAGTGTTAGGGTTACGCTGAGGGTGATTGTGGGGGTGAAGATTAGGGTTAGGGTTAGGGTTAGGGTTATTGTTAGTGTTATGGTTAGTGTTAAGTTTGTGGTGAGCGTGAAGCTAACGGTGAGGGTTATGGTTATGGTTATGGTTATGGTTAGTGATAGTCTTATTGTAAGGGTTAGGGTTAGAGTTACTGTGAGGTTGAGGGTGAAGGTGAGGGTTAGGGTTAGTGTTAAGGATAGATTTAGGGTGAAGTTTAGGGATAGGTTTACGTTTAGGATTAGGGTTAGGAATAGGGTCAGTGTGAGGGTTAGGGTGAGGGTTAGGCTTAGGCTTAGGGTTAGGCTGAGGATGAGGGTGGGGATGAGGATAAGGGTTAGGGATAGTGTTATTGTTAGGGTTAGGGTTAGAGTTACCTTGAGGTTGAGGGTGAGGGTTTGGGTTAGGGTTAGGGTGGGGATTAGGTTTAGGGTTAGGGTTAGGGAAAGGTTGAGGGTGAGGTTTAGGGTTAGATATAGGTTTATGGGGAGGGTTAGGTTGAGGGTTAGGGTTAGGGTTAGTGTTAGGGTTTGGGTGAGGTTTAGGGTTAGGTTTAGGGTTAAGTTTAGAGTTATGGTGAAGGTGAGTGTGCAGGTGAGTGTGAGGATTAGGGTTAGGTTTAGGGTTAGGCTTAGGGTTGGGCTTAGTGTTAGGCTGAGGGTGAGGTTTAGGGTTAGGGTGAGGGTTAGTGTGAGGGTTATGGTGAGGGTTAGATTGAGGGTAGGGTTAGGTTTAAGGTTAGGGTGAGGGCTAGGTTGAGGGTGAGGTTTAGGTTTAGGGTAAGGGTGAGGTTTAGGGTTAGGGTTAGGGTTAGGGTTAGGGTGTGGATGAGGTTTAGGGTAAGAGTTAGGGTTAAGGTGAGGCTGAAAGTGAGGGTTAGGGTTAGGGTTAGGAATAGGATTATGATAAGGTTTAGGTGAGTGTGAGGTTTAGGGTTAAGCTTAGTGTTAGGCTTAGGGTTACACTGAGGGTTAGGGTGAGGGTGAGCGTTAGGGTTAAGGTGAGGTTTAGGGTTAGGGTTAGGTTGAGTGTTAGTGTTCAGGTTATGTTTAGCGTTAGGGTGAGGGTTAGGGTTATGGTTAAGTTTTGCGTGAGGCTTAGGGTTAGGTTGAGGGTTAGGGTTAGGGTTAGGGTGAGGGTGAGGTTTAGGGTTAGGGTTAGGGTGAGGTTTAGGATGAGGATTAGGATTAGGATTAGGGTTAGGGTGAGGGCTATGGTGAGGGTGAGGGTTAGAGTTAGTGTTAGGGTGAATTTTAGGGTTAGGATGAGGGTTAGGATGAGGGTTAGTGTTACGATAAGGGTGAGGGTTAGGGTTAGGGTGAGGGTTACGGTTAGGATTAGGTTTAGGGTGAGGGTGAGGGTTAGAATTAGGGTTAGGGTTAGGGTTATTGTTACAGTTAGGGTTAGGGTTATGGTTACTGAGAGGCTGAGGGTGAGGGTTAGGGTTAGGGTTAGGCTAAGGTTTTTAGTGTTAGGGTTAGGGTTATTGTTAGGGTTAGGGTTAGGATGAGGTTTAGATTTAGGGTTAGGATTAAAATTAGGCTTAGGGTAAGGGTGAGGTTTAGGGTTAGAGTTAGGTTTAGTATTAGGGTAAGGGTTATGGTGAGGTTTTGGGGTAGGGTTAGGCTTAGGCTTTGGTTTAGGCTTAGGCCCAGTATATGGGTGAGTGTTCGGGTTAGTGTTAGGGTGAGGGTTAAGGTTAGGGTTAGGGTGAAGGTTAGGATGAAGTTTAGGTTTAGGATTAGAGTTAGGGTGAGGGCAAGGTTGAGGGTTAGGGTGAAGGTTCGGGTTAGGGATAGGGTTAGGTTTAGGATTAGGGTTAGGGTGAGGGTGAATGTGAGGGTTAGGATTAGCGTTAGGGTTACGCTTAGGGTTAGGGTGAAGGTTAGGGTTAGGTTTTGGTTAGAGTGAGGGTGAGGCTGAGGAGTAGGGTTAGGTTAAGGTTTAGGTTTAGGGTTAGTTTTACTGTTATGTTTCGGATTAAGTTTAAGTTTAGGGTTAGGATTAGTGTTATTGTTAGGGTTAGGATTAGTGTTACTGTTAGGGTTAGGGTTAGAGTTACGGTGAGGGTGAGGGTGACGGTGAGGGTTAGGGATAGTGTTAGGGTGAGATTTAGCGTTAGCGTTGGGATTATGGTTAGTGTTAGGGTGAGGGTTAGGGTTAGGGTTAGTCTGAGGGTGAGGTTTAGGGTTAGGGTTAGGGATAAGGGGAGGGTTATGTCGAGGGTTAGGGTTATGGTTCGTGTTAGGGTTAGGGTTAGGTTGAGGGTGAGGTTTAGAGTTAGGTTTAGGATTAGGGGGAGGTTTACGTCGAGGATTAGCGTTAGGGTTAGTGTTAGGTTTAGGTTTAGGATTAGGGGTAGGTCGAGGGTTAGTGTTATTGTTAGGTTTAGTGTTAGAGTTGCGGTGAGGTTGAGGGTGAGGGTGAGGTTTAGGGTTAGCGTGAGGTTTAGGGTGAGGTTTAGGGTTAGGGTTAGGGTGTTGTTGAGGTTTAAGGTTAGAGTTAGGGTTAGGGTGACAGTTAGGGTGAGGGTTAGGGTGAGGGTTAGTGTTAGAGTTAGGGATAAGGTGAGTGTTAGGGTGAGGGTGAGGGTAGGCTTAGGGTTAGGATTATGAATAGGGTAAGGGTTAGAGTTAGTGTGAGGGTTAGGGTTAGGCTTCGGTTTAGGCTTAGGTTTTCGCTGAGGGAGAGGGTGAGCATGAGGGTTAGGGTTAGGGTCAGGTTTAGTGTTAGAGTTAGGGTTAGGCTTAGGGTTTCGCTGAGGGAGAGGGTGAACATGAGGGTTAGAGTTAGGGTGAGGTTTAATAGTAGAGTTAGGGTAGGGTGAGGGTTAGGGTTAGGGTGAGGGTGAGGTATAGGGGTAGAGTTAGGGTTAGGGTGAGGTTGAGAGTGAGGGTTAGGTTTATAGTGAGGGTTACGGTTAGGTTTAGGGTGAGTGTGATGGTTAGATTGAGGATTAGTGTTCAGTTAGTGTGATGTTTAGGGTGAGGATGAGGGTTAGGGTTAGGGTGAGGGTTAGGGTTAGGATTAGGTTGAGGTTTAGGGTTAGGGTGATGGTTAGGTTTAGTGTGAGTGTTTGTGTTAGGTTTAGGTTTAGTGTTAGGGTGAGGATTAGTGTTAGGGCGGGGGTTAGTGTTATGGTGAGGCTTATGGAAATGGTGAGAGTTAGGGTTAGGGTTATTGTTAGGGTTAGGTTTAGGGTTACAGTTACGGTGAGGGTGAAGTAGAGGGCTAGGGTAGGGTTAGGATGAGATTTTGGTTTAATCTTAGGGTTAGAATTAGGGTTAGGGTGAGAGTGAGGTTTACGGTTAGTGTTAGGGTTAGTGTTAGGGTTCGGGTTAGGCTTAGGCTTAGGCTTAGGCTTAGGACGAGCATGAAGGTTAGGGTTAGGGTTAGGGTTAGGATGACGGTTAGGGTTACGGTTAGGGTGAGGGTTACCATGAGGTTTAGGGTTAGGATTAGGGTTAGGGTGAAGGCTAGGGTGAGGCTTAGGGTGAGGGTTAGGGTTAGGGATAGTGTTAGGTTTAGGATTAGTGTTAGGGTGAGGGTGAGTGTGAGGGTTAGGGTTAGGGTTAGGTTAGGCTTAGGGTTAGGGGGACCGTTAAAGTTAGGGTTAGGGTTAGGGTGAAGGTAAGGCTGAGGATTAGGGTTAGGTTTAGGGTTTGGGTTAGGGTTATTGTTATTGTTAGGGTTAGGGTTAGAGTTAAGCTGAGGGTGAGGGTGAGGGTGAGGGTTAAAATTAGGGTTAGATTGGGGTTTAGGGTTAGGGTTAGGGTTAGGGTTAGTTTGAGGGTGAGTTTTAGGGTTAGATATAGGTTTAGAGGGAGGGTTAGGGGGAGGGTTAGGGGGAGGGTCAGTGTTAGGGTTAGAGTGAGGGTGAGGGTTAGGTTGAGGTTTAGAGTTATGGTTAGGGTTAGGATTAGTGTGATGGTTAGTGTTAGGGTTAGGGTTAGTGTTAGGGTGAGGGTAAGTGTTAGGGTGAGGGTTTGTGTTAGGGTGAGGTTTATGGTTAGGGTGAGGGTTAGGATTAGGGTTAGGTTTACTGTTAGGGTTAGGTTTAGTGTTTGGGTTGCTGTGAGGGTGAGGGTGAGGGTTAGGTTTAGGTTTAGTGTGAGGTTTAGGGTTTGGGTTAGGGTTAGAGTTAGGTTTAGGTTGAGTGTGATGTTTGGGGTTAGACTTAGGGTTAGGGTGAGGTTTAGGTTGAGGTTTAGGGTTAGGGATACTTTTAGGGTTAGGTTTAGGTTGAGTGTTAGGTAGAGGGTTAGGGTTAGCGATAGGGTTAGGAATAGGGTTAGGCTGAGGGTAAGTGTAAGGGTTAGGATGAGGTTTAGGATTAGGCTTAGGGTTAGGCTGAGGGTGAGGTTGAGGGAGAGGGTTAGGGTTAGGTTGAGCATGAGGGTTAGAGTTAGTGGGAGGGTTAGGATGAGGGTTATGGTTAGGATAAGGGTTAGGGTGAGGGCTAGGTTGTGAGTGAGGTTTAGAGTTAGATTTAGAGTTAGGATTAGGGTCAGGTTTAGGGTGAGGGTGAGGGCGAGGTTTAGGGTTAGTGTTAGGGTTAGGGTGAGGCTAAGGGTGAGGGTTAGGGTTAGGGTTAGTGTTAGGGTTAGGGTTAATGTGAGGGATAGGGTTATGGTGAGGGTTAGGATGAGGATTAGGGTTAGCATTAGGGTTAGGTTGAGAGTGAGTGTTAAGATTAGGGTTAGGCTTAAGGTTAGGGTTAGGTTTAGGGTTAGGATTAGTGTTATTGTTAGGGTTAGGGTTAGATTTATGGTGAGGGTGAGGGTGATGGTGAGGGTTAGGGTGGGATTATGGTTAGGGTTAGGATTAGGGTTTGGGTGAGGGTGAGGTTTTGGTTTAGATTTAGAGTTAGGGGTAGGGTTAGGTCGAGGTTTAGGGTTAGGGTTAGTGTTAGGGTTAATGTTCGGGTGAGGATTAGGTTACGGTTTAGGGTTAGGATTAGTGTTAGATTTCGGATTAGGGTTCTGCTCATGGCTAGGGTGAGGGTGAGGATTAGGGTTAGGGTCCTCGGTAGTTTTACGGTTTGGGTGAGGGTTAGGATGAGATTTAGTGTTAGGTTGAGGGTTAGTTTGATTATGATGGTACGGGTAAAGTGAGGTTTAGGCTGAGGGTGAGGGTTAAGATAAGGGTGAGGGTTAGTGTTAAGTTTAGAGTTAGGGTAAGGTTTAGAGTTAGGGTTAGGGTGAGGGTTAGATTGAGGATTCGGTTTAGGGTTATCGTGAGGTTTAGGGTGAGGATGAGGGTTAGTGTTAGGGTGAGGGTGAGGGTTAGAATTAGGGTTATGGTGAGGGCTAGGGTGAGGTTGAGGGTTAGGGTTAGGTTTAAGGTGAGTGTAGGGTGAGGGTTAGGGTTAGGTTTAAGATTAGTGATAGGGATAGGTTTAGGAATAGGTTTAGGGTGAGGGTGAGTGTGAGGGTTAGGGTTAGCGTTAGGATTAGGCTTACAGTTAGGGTGAGGATTAGGGTTAGGGTTTGGGTTAGGGTGAGGGTGAGGCTGAGGATTAGGGTGATTTTTAGGGTTAGAGTTAGGGTTAGGTTTAGGATTAAGTTTAGGGTTAGGGTTAAGGTTAGGGTTAGGGTTACAATGAGGGTTAGGTTTAGGGTTAGGGTTAGGCTTAGGGTTAGGCTGAGGGTGATTGTGGGGGTGAGGATTAGGGTTAGGGTTAGTTTTAGGGTTATCGTTACTGCTATGGTTAGGGTTAAGTTTGCTGAGAGGGTGAGGCTGAGGGTGAGGGTTATGGTTAGGGTTAGGTTTAGGGTTAGTGTTATTGTTAGGGTTAGGGTTAGAGTTACGGTTAGGTTGAGCGTGAGAGTGAGGGTTAGGGTTAGGCTGAGGTTTAGAGTTAGGGATAGGGTTAGGGTTAGGGTATGGGGGAGGTTTAGGGTTAGATTTAGGGTTACTTTTAGTTTGATTGTTAGTGTTAGGGTTAGGGTTAGTGTTAGGGTGAGGGTAAGTGTTAGGGTGAGGTTTTGGGTTACGGTGAGGGTTATCGTTAGGGTGAGGGTTAGGGTTATGGTTATTGTTAGCGTTAGGGATATGGTTACGGTGAGGGTGAGGGTGAGGTTTAGGGTTAGGGTTAGTGTTAAGGTCAGGGTGAGGGTGAGGGTTAGGTTGAGGTTTAGGGATAGTGTTAGGTTTAGGGTTAGGTTTTGGGTGAGGCTGAGTGTGAAGGTTAGGGTGAGGGTTAGGCTTAGATTTCGAGTTAGGCTGAGGGTGAAGGTTGTGGTGAGGATTGGGGTTAGGTTGATGATTAAGGTTAGGATTAGTGTTATTGTTAGGTTTAGGGTGAGGTTGAGCATTAGGTTGAGGTTTAGTTTTAGGGTTAGGGTTATGATTAGTGTGAGGGTTAGTGTTAGGGTTAGGGTTAGTGTTGGGGTGAGGGTAAGTGTTAGAGTGAGATTTTGGTTTACGGTGAGCGTTATGGTTAGGGTGAGGGTTAGGGTTATGGTTATTGTTAGGGATAGGGATACGGTTACGGTGAGGGTGAGGGTGAAGTTAGGGTTAAGTTTGGGACGAGGTTTAGGTTTAGGGTTAGGTTAGATTTAAGGCTAGGGTTTGGGTTACGGTTATGTTGATGTTTAGGGTAAGGGTTCGGGTAATGGTTAGGGTGAGCGTTAGATTGAGGATTAGGGTTAGGGTTAGTGTGAGGTTTACGGTGTGGATGAGGATTAGGGTTATGCTGAGGGTGAGGGTTAAGATAAGGGTGAGGGTTAGGGTTACGGTGAGGGTTAGGGTAAGGGTTCGGTTTATGGTTAGTGTGAGGGTTAGATTGAGGATTAGGGTTAGTGTTAGTGTGAGGATTAGGGTGTGGATGAGGATTAGGGATGGGGTGATGGTGAGGGTTAGGGTGAGGTTTAGAATTAGGGTGAGGTTTAGGGTTAGTGTGAGGGTTAGTGTTAGGGTTAGGATTAGTGTTAGGGTGAGGGTAAGTAGTAGGTTGAGAGTCATGGTTAGGGTGAGGGTTATTTTTAGGGTTAGGGTTAGGGTTACGGTTACTGTGAGGGTGAGTGTGAGGGTTAGGGTTAGGGTGAGCTTTAGTGTTAGGATTATGGTTAGAATTATGGTTAGTGTGAGGGTGAGGTTTAGGGGTAGAGTTATGTTTAGGGTCGGGGTTAGGGTGAGGATGAGGGTTACTGTGAAGTTTAGGGTGGGGTTGACGGTAAGGGTAAAGGTGAGGGTTAGGCCAAGTGTAAGGGTTATGGTAAGGGAGAGGGTTAGGTTTAGAGTGAGGATTAGGGTAAGGGTTACGGTGAGGGTGTGGGTTAGATTGAGGATTAATGTTAGGGTTAGTGTGAGGTTTAGGGTGAGGATGAGGCTGAGGGTTAGGGTGAGGGCTAGGGTGAGGGTGACGGTTAGGGTTAGTGTTAGGTTGAGGTTTAAGTTTAGGGTGATGGTTAGGGTTAATGTGAGGGTTAGGGTGAATGTTAGGGTTAGGGTGAGTGTTAGGGTTAAGGTTAGGGTTATGGTTACAGTGAAGGTAAGGGTGAGGGTTAGGGTTGGGCCTAGGATGAGGTTTAGGTTTAGGGTTTGGTTTAGAGTTAGGGTTAGGGTTAGGATGAGGTTTAGGGTTAGGATTAGGGTACGGGTGAGGGCTATGGTGAGGGTTAGGGTCAGGGCTAGGAGTAGTGATAGGGTTAGGTTTAGGATGAGGGTTAGGGTGAGTGTGAGTGTGAGAGTTAGGGTTAGGCTTAGGCTTAGGCTTAGGTTTAGGGTGAGGGTGAGGGTTAGGGCTAGGGTTTGGGTAAGGGTGAGGATGTGGCTGTTTATTAGGATTAGTTTTAGGATTAGGGTTAGGGTTAGGGTTAGGGTTATGGTGAGGGTTAGGGTTAGGCCTAGGTTAGGCTTGGGGTTAGGCTGAGGGTGAGGGTGGGCGTGAGGATTAGGGTTAGGCCTAGGGTTAAAATTCTGGTTATTGTTAGTGTTTTGGTTTGGGTTAAGTTTGATTTGAGGGTGAGGCTGAGGGTGAGGGTTACTGTTAAGGTTAGGATTAGGCTTAGGGTTAGGCTGAGGGTGAGGTTGGAAGTGAGGAATAGGTTTTGGGTGATGTTTAGTTTTAGGGTTAGGGTGAGGGTTAGAATGAGGGTTAGGGTTAAGATTAGGTTTAGGGTGAGGGCTACGGTGAGGGTGAGGGTTAGGGTTAGCCTTAGGCTTAGGCTTTGGGTTAGGCTGAGGGTGAGGGTGAGGGTGAGGTTTAGGGTTAGGGTGTTGGACTGGGTTAGGGTTAGGGTGAGTGTTAGGATGAGGGTTACGGGTAGGATGAGGATTAGGGTGAGCGTGACGGTAAGAGTAAACGTGAGGGTTAGGCTGAGGGTGAGTGTTCCCCAAACGGTGAGGGTTAGGATTAGGGTGAGGGTTAGGGTTAGGGTTAGGGTGAGAGTTAGGATGAGGGTGAGGTTTAAGGTTAGGTTTAGGGTGAGGGATAGGGTTAGGGTGATGTTTAGGTTTAGTGTTAGGGTGAGGTTTAGGGTTAGGGTTAGGTTTAGGATCAGTGTGAGTTTGAGGTTTAGGGTTAGAGATAGGGTTAGGGTGAGGGTTACGGTGAGGGTTAGGGTTAGGGTTAGGTTTAGGGTTAGGTTTTGGGTGAAGGTTAGTGTGAGGGTGTGTGTTAGGGTTAGGGTTGGGGTGAGGGTTTGGTTTAGGATTAGATTTAGGGTGAGGGCTGGGGTGAGGGTGAGGTTTAGGATTCGGTTTAGGGAGAGGGTGAGTGTGAGGGTTATTTTTAGGGTTAGGGTGAGGTTGAGGATGAGGATGAGGGTTTGGGTTAGGGTGAGTGTTAGGGTTAGGGTTAGGGTGAGAGTTAGGTTTTGGGTTAAGTTTAGGGTTAGGCTGTGTGTTAGGTTGAAGGTGTCGGTAAGGTTAACGGTGAGGGTAAGTCTGAGGGTGAGGGTTATGGTAAGAATGAGGGTTAGGGTTAGGGTGAGGGTTATGGTTAGGGTTAGAGTTAGGTTTCACCTGAGGGTGAGGGTGAGGATTAGGCTTAGGTTTAGTGTGAGGTTTAAGGTTAGAGTTATGGTTAGGGTGAGGGTTAGTGTGCGGGTTAGAGTTAGGATTAGTTTTAGGGTTGGGTTAGGGTTAAGGTTAGGGTGAAGTTTAGGTTTAGGGTTAGGCTGAGGGTTAGGTTGGGGGTGAGGAATAGGTTTTGGGTGATGGTTAGCGTTTGGGTTAGGGTGAGGGTTAGGATGAGAGTTAGGATTAGGATTAGGTTTAGGGTGAGGGCTAGGGTGAGGGTGAGGATTAGGGTTAGGGTGAGGTTTAGGCTTAGGGTTATGCTGAGGGTGAGGGTGAGGTTGAGGGTTAGTGTTAGGTTGATGGATAGGGTTAGGGTTAATGCGAGTGTTAGGATTAGGGTTATGGTTAGGGTGAGGGTTAGTGTGAGCATGATGGTAAGAGTAAAGTTGAGGATTAGGCTGAGGGTGAGTGTTCCTCTAATGTTGAGGGTTAGGATTAGGATGAGGGTTAGGATAAGGGTTAGGGTGAGGGTTAGGGTGAGTGTGAGGGTTAGATTGAGGATTAGGTTTAGGGTAAGTGTGAGGTTTAGGGGGAGGATGAGGGTTAGTATTAGGGTGAGGGTTAGGGTTAGAATTAGGGTTAGGGTGAGGGCTACGGTGAGGGTGAGGTTTAGCGTTAGGGTGAGGTTTAGCGTTAGGGTGAGAGTTAGGGTTACTGTTAGGGTTAGGGTTAGAGTTAGGGTTAGGGTAAGGGTGAGGGTAATTGTTAGGGTGAGGGTTAGGTTTAGGGTGAGGTTTATGTTTAGGGTTTTTTTAGGTTTAGGGTTAGGGTTACAGTGAGGGTGAGGGTGAGGGTTAGGGTTAGTGTGAGGTTTAGGTTTAGGGTTAGGGTTTAAATTATGTTTAGTTTGAAGGTGAGGTTTAGGGTTAGAGTTAGGTTTAGGGTGAGGGTTAGGATGAGGGTTAGGGTTAGGGTTAATTTTAGTTTTGTGGTTAGGGTGAGGGTTAGGGTGAAGGGTAGGGTTAGGTTTATGATTAGGATTAGGGTTAGGGTGAGGGTGAGTGTGTGGGTTAGGGTTAGGTTTAGGGTTAGGCTTAGGGTTAGGCTGAGGGTTAGGTTGAGGGTGAGGGTTATTGTTAGAATGAGGATTAGCGTTAGGTTTAGTTTGAGGGTTAGAATGAGGGTTAGGTGTAGGATTAGGGTTAGGGTGAGGGCTAGGGTGAGGTTGAGATTTAGGGTTCGGGTTAAGGTGAGGCTTAGGGTTAGGGTTAGGGATAGGGTCAGGGTGAGTTTGAGGTTTAGGTTTAGAGATAGGGTTAGGGTGAGGGTTAGGGTGAGGGTTCGGATTAGTGTTAGTGTTAGGGTTAGGTTTAGGGTGAGGGTTAGTGTTAGGGTGTGTGTTAGGGTTAGAGTTAGGTTTGGGATTAGGATTAGGGAGAAGGTGAGTTTGAGGGTTAGGGTTAGGGTTAGGTTTAGGGTTAGGCTTAGGGTTAGGCTGAGGTTTAGTATGAGGGTGAGTGTTAGGGTTAGTGTGAGTGTTAGGGTTAGGGTGAGGGTTAGGGTTAGGGTGAGGGTTAGGATAAGGGTTAGGGTTAGATTTAGGGTGAGGGTGAGGGTTAGGGTTAGGGTTAGGGCTAGGGTTAGTGTGAGGTGTAGGGTGAGGATGAGGTGTAGGGTGAGGATGAGGATTAGGGTTAGGGTGAGGGTTAGGATTAGAATGAGGGTTATGGTGAGCGTTAGGTTTTGGGCTAGGTTTCGGGTGAGGTTTACGGTTATGGTGAGGGTTAGAGTTAGTGGGTGGTTTAGTGTTAGTGTTAGGGTAAGTGTTAGGGTGAGGGTTAGGGTTAGGGTGAGGGTTATGTTTAGGGTGAGGTTTAGGGTTATGGTAAGGGTGAGGGTGAGGGTTAGGGTTAAGGTGAGGTTTAGGGTTATGTTTAGGGTTAGAGTTAGGGTTACGGTGAGGGTGAGGTTTAGTGTTAGAGTTAGGGTTCAGGTGAGGTTTAGGATGAGGGTTAGGGTTAGGGTTAGTTTTAGGTTTAGGGATAGGTTGAGTTTTAGGTTTAGGTTTATGATTAGGATTAGGGTTAGCGTGATGTTGAGTGTGTGGGTTAGGGTTAGGTTTAGGGTTATGCTTAGGGTTAGGCTGAGGGTTATGTTGAGGGTGAGGATCAGTGTTAGGGTTAGGGTTAGGGATAGGGTGAGGGTTAGGATGATGGTTAGGTTTAGGATTAGGGTTAGGGTGAGGGCCAGGGTGAGGGTGAGGTTTATAGTTAGTGTTAGGGTGAGGTTTAGGGTTAGGGTTACGATTAGGATCAGTGTGAGTTTGAGGTTTAGGGTTAGAGATAGGGTTAGGGTGAGGTTTACAGTGAGGGTTAGGGTTAGGGTTAGGGTTAGGGTGAAGGTTAGGATGAGGGTGTGTGTTAGGTTTAGGGTTAGGGTGAGGGTTAGGTTTTGGATTAGGGTTAGGGTAAGGGCTGTGGTGAGGGTGAGGTTTAGGAATAGGTTTAGGGAGAGGGTGTGTGTTAGGTTTAGGGTTAGGGTGAGGGTTAGGTTTTGGATTAGGTTTAGGGTGAGGGCTGGGGTGAGTGTGAGGTTTAGGAATAGGGTTAGGGAGAGGGTGAGTGTGAGGGTTAGGGTTAGGGTGAATGTTAGGGTTAGGGTTAGTTTGAGAGTTAGGTTTCGGGTTAAGTTTAGGGTTAGGGTGAGTGTTAGGTTGAGGGTGTCGGTAAGGTTAAAGGTTAGAGTTAGTCTGAGGGTCAGGGTTACCGTAAGGGTGAGGGTTATGGTTAGGGTGAGTGTTATGGTTAGGGTTAGAGTTAGGGTTCAGCTGAGGGTGAGGGTGAGGTTTAGGGTTAGGGTGTGGGTGAGGTTTAGGTTTAGAGTTAGGGTTGGGGTGAGGTTTACGGTGAGGGTTAGGGTTATGGATAGGGTTACATTTTGGATTACGGTTAGGGTGTGGGTGAGGGTGAGGGTTAGGGTTAGGCTTAGGCTTAGTCTTATGGTTAGGCTGAGGGTATGGGTGAGGGTTAGGGTTAGGGTGAGGGTTAGATTTAGGGTTAGGGTGAGGGTTAGGATGAGGTATAGGGTTAGGATTCGGGTTAGGTTGAGGGCTAGGGTGAGGGTTAAAGTTAGGATTAGGTTTAGTGTGAGGTTTAGGGTTTGGGTTAGGTTTAGGGTTAAGGTGAGGTTTAGGGTTAGGGTTACTGTATGGGTGAGGGTTAGGGTTAGGTTGAGGGTTAGAGTTAGGGTTAGGCTGAGGGTTAGGTTGGGGGTGAGGAATAGGTTTTGGGTGATGTTTAGCGTTTGGGTTAGGGTGAGGGTTAGGATGAGGGTTAGGGTTAGGATTAGGTTTAGGTTGATAGCTAGGGTGAGGGTGAGGATTAGGGTTAGGGTGAGGCTTAGGCTTAGGGTTAGGCTGAGGGTGAGGGTGAGTGTGAGGGTTAGTGTTAGGTGGATGGATAGGGTTAGGGTTAGGGTGAGTGTTAGGATGACAGTTAGGATTAGGGTGAGGGTTAGAGTGAGAGTGATGGTAAGAGTAAAGTTGAAGGTTAGGCTGAGGGTGAGTGTTCCCCTAAGGTTGAGGGTTAGGATTAGGGTGAGGGTTAGGTTAAGGGTTAAGGTGAGGGTTAGGGTGAGGGTGAGGGTTAGGGTTAGGGTAAGGGTGAGGGCTACGGTGAGGGTTAGGGTTAGTGTGAGGGTTAGGGTGAGGGTGAGGATGATGGTAATTGTAAAGTTGAGGGTGAGGATAGGCTGAGGCTGAGGGTTAAGATAAGGGTGAGTGTTAGGCTTAGAGTGAGGGTTAGGGCAAGGGTTTGGGTTAGGGTTAGGGTGAGGGTTAGATTGAAGATTAGGGTTAGGGTTAATGTGAGTTTTAGGGTGAGGATGAGTGTTAGGGTTAGGTTAAGGGTTAGGGTTAGAATTATGGTTAAGGTGAGGGCTAGGGTGAGGTTTAGGGTTAGGGTTAGGGTGAGGTTTAGGGTTAGCGTGAGGGTGAGGTGAAGGTTCAGGTTGAGGGTTAGGCTGAGGGTAAGGGTTAGGGTTAGAGTTAGGTTTAGGGTGAGGGTAAGGGTGAGGGTTAGGGTGACGGTGAGGGTGACGGTAAGGGTGAGGTTTAGGTTTGGGGTCAGGGTTAGGGTAAGGGTTAGGGTGAGGAGTAGTGTTAGGGTTAGGGTGAGGATTAGGGATAGTGTGAGGGTTAGGGTTAGAGTGACAGTAAAGCTTAGGGTGAGGTTTAGGGTTAGGGTGAGTGTTAGCATTAGGGTTAGGTTGAGGGTTAATGTTAGGTTGGAGGTTAGGGTTAGGGTGAGGGTTAGGGTGAGTGTTAGGGTTAGGGTGAGTGATAGGATTAGGGTTAGGGTGAGGGTTAGGCTTGGGTGATGTGTAGAATGAGGGTAAGGGCTAGGGTGAGGGTGAGAGTAAGGGTTAGGGTATGGGTGAGGGTTAAACTTAGGGTTAGGGTTAAGGTAATGCTGATGGTTAGGGTGAGGGTGAAGTTAAGGGTTAGGATTAGGGTGAGGGTTAGGGGTAGTTTTAGGGTTCTAGTTACGGTGAGAGGTAGGATGAGGGGTAGCTTTAGAGTTAAGGTTAGAGTTAGTGTGAGGGTTAGGGTTAGGGTGAGGATAAGGTAAGGGTGAGGGTTGGGGTGAGGGTGAGGGTTAGGGTTACTCAATGTGAGGGTTAGGGTTACTGTTATGGTGAGGGTGAGTATTTGAGGATGAGGGTTCTGGAGAGTGTGAGGGTTAGGGTTTCAGTGAGGGTTAGGGTTAAGGTGAGTGTTATGGTGACGGTGAGTGCGAGGTTTAGGGTTGGGGTTAGGGTTAGAGTGAGGGGTAAGGTGAGGGGTAGTATTATGCTTAGGGTGAGGTTTAGGTTTACTGTGAGGGTTAGGGATAGGGTGAGGTTTAGGGTTACTGTGAGGGTTCAAGTTAGGGTTAGGCTTAGTGTTAGGGTGAAGGTAAGGGTTTGGTTGAGGGTTAGGGTTAGGGTGAGGGTTAGGGTTAATGTGAGGGTCAGGGTTAGGGTGAGAGTTAGGGTTAGGTTGAGGGTTAGGGTGAGGTTGAGGGTGACGGTAAGGCTTAGGGTTAGGGTTAGGGTGAGGGTGAGTTTGAGGGTTAGGGATAGGGTTAAAGTTAGGCTTAGGGTTAGGCTGAGGGTGAGGGTGAGGGTGAGACTGAGGGATAGGGTGTGGGTGAGGGTTCGGTTTAATGTAAGTTTAAGGGTGAAAGTGAGTGTTAGGGTGCAGGTGAGGGTTAGATTTAGGGTTAGGGTTAGTATCAGGGTTAGGTTTAGGGTTAGGTTGAGAGTTAGGATGAGGGGTAGGGTTAGGGTTAGGGTTAGGGTTAGGGTTAAGGTTAGGCTGAGGGTGAGGTTGAGGGTGAGGGTTAGGGTTAGTTTCAGCGTTAGGGTTGGGAATAGGGTGAGGGTTAGGATGAAGCTTAGGGTGAGGGTAAGGTTTAGCTTGAGGGTTAGGGTGAGTGTGAGGGTTAGGGTTAGGGTTAGTGTTAGGGTGAGGGTAAGTGTTAGTGTTAGGTTTAAGTTTACGGTGAGGGTGAGGGTTAGGTTTAGGTTGAGGGTTAGGGTTAGGGTGAGGGTGAGGGTGAGAGTGAGGTTTAGGATAAAGGTTAGGGTTAGTGTTATTGTTAGGGTTATGGTTAGGTTTATGGTTACGTTGAGGGTGAGGGTTAGGGTTAGGGTGAGGTTTAGGTTTAGGTTTAGGTTTAGGGTTAGGATGAGGTTTAAGGTGAGTGTTAGGGTTAAAGTTTGAGTGAGGGTTAGGGTTATTGTGAAGGTTAGGGTTAGTGTTAGGGCTAAGGTGAGTGTTAGGGTGAGGGTAATGTAAAGGTAAGGGTGAGGTTTTTGATGAGGGTGAGGGTTACGGTAAGGATGACGGTTAGTGTTAGGGTGAGGGTTAGGGTTAGCAATAGGGTTAGTGTGAGGGCTAAGGTGAGGGTGAGGGTTAGGGTTAGGGTTAGGTTTAGGGTGAGGGTTAGGCTTAGGCTGAGGGTTAGGGTTAGTGGGAGGGTTGGTGTTAGGGTTAGGCTTAGTGTTAGGGTGAGCGTAAGGGTTAAGGTGAAGTTTAGGGTTAGGGTGAGGGTTAGGGTTAGGGTGAGGGTCAGGGTTAGGGTTAGGGTTAGGCTGAGGGTTAGGTGAGGGTTAGGGTTAGTGTTAGGGTAAGGGTTAGTGTTAGGGTGGGGGTTAGTGTTAGTGTTAGAGTTAGGGTTAGTGTTAGGGTTAGGGTTAGGGTTAGGTTGAAGATTACGTTGAGGGTGAGGGTTAGGGTTAGGTTTAGGTTTATCGTGTGGGTAAGTGATAGCGTTAGGGTTAGGGTGAGTGTTAGAATTAGCATTAGGGTTGGAGTGAAGGTTAGGGTGAGGGTTAGGTTTAGGGTTAAGGTGAGCTTGAGGGTGAGGTTTAGGGTTAGGGTGAGTTTTAGGGTTAGGGTGAAGGTTAGGGTTAGTGTAATGACGGTAATGGTGAGGGTGATGGTTAGGGTTAGAGTTAGGGTGAGGGTTAGGTTTAGTGTGAGGTTTAGGGTGAGGATGAGGTTAAGGCTTAGGGTGAGGTTTAGGTTAAGGGTGAGGGTTAGGGTTAGGGTTAGGGTTAGTGTGAGAGTTAGGGTTGGGGTTAGGTTTAGGATTAATGTGAGGGTAAGAATTAGGGTGATGGTTAGGGTGAGGGTGAATTTTAGGGTTAGGAATAGTGATAGGGTTAGTGTTACGCTGAGCATGAGGGTGAGGGTGAGGGTTAGGGTTAGGGTTTGGGTGAGGGTGATGGTAAGGGTAAAGGTGAGGGTTAGGCTGAGGGTGAGGGTTAAGATAAGTGTGAGTGTTAGGGTTAGAGTGAGGGTTAGGGTAAGGATTCGGGTTAGGGTTAGGGTGAGGGTTAGATTGAGGATTAGGGTTAGGGTTAATGTGAGGTTTAGGGTGAGGATGAGGGTTAGGATTAGGTTAAGGGTTAGGGTTAGAATTATGGTTAAGGTAAGGGTGAGGGTTGGGGTGAGGGTGAGGTTTAGGGTTACGCTTAGTGTGAAGGTTAGGTTTATGGTTATGGTGAGGGTTAGGGTTAGGCTTATGTTTAGGGTAAGGGTGGGTGTTAGAGTGAGGATGAGGGTTCTGGAGAGTGTGACAGTTAGGGTTTCGTTGAGAGTTAGGGTTAGGGTGAGGTTTAGGGTTAGGGTTAGGGTTAGGTTTAGGGTAAGGCTGAGGTTTGGGGTTAGAGGTAGGGTTAGGGAGACTGTTAGGGTGACGTTTAGGGTTAGTGTTAGTGTTAGGGTTATGGTTAGGGTGAGGCTGAGGTTGAGGTTTAGGGTTAGGGTTAGTGTCAGAGTTAGGGTTAGGGTGAGGGTTAGGGTGAGTGTGAGGGTTAGGCTGAGGTTTAGGTTTATGATTAGGGTAAGGGTTAGGGTGAGTGTGAGGGTTAGGGTTAGGGTTAGGCTTAGTCTTAGGGTTAGGCTGAGGGTGAAGCTGAGGGTGAGGGTTAGGGTCAGGGTTAGGGTTAGGATTAGGGTTAGGATTAGGGTTAGGGTGAGGGCTTGGGTGAGGGTGAGGGTTAGGGTTAGTGTTAGGGTAAGGTTTAGGATTAGGGTAAGGATTAGGGTGAGGGTTACGATGAGGGTTAGGTTTACAGTGAGGGTGAGGGTTAGGGTTAGGTTGAGGGTTAGGGTTAGGATTAGAATTGGAGTGAGGGTGAGTGTTAGGATTAGGGTTAGGGTTAAGGTTAGGTTTAGGTTTAGGATTAGTGTTATTGTTACAGTTAGCATTAGAGTTATGGTGTGGGTGAGTGTGAGGGTGAGGTATAGGGTTAGGTTTAGGGTGAGGATTAGGGTTAGGGCTAGGATTAGGGTTAGGACGACTATGAGGTTTCGGGTTAGATTTAGGGTTAGGTGGAGGGTTAATGTTAGGGTTAGTGTTCATTTTAAGGTTAGGGTGAGGGTTAGGTTGAGGTTTAGGGTCAGGGTTAGGGTTAGGATTAAGTTTAAGGTGAGGGTGAGGGTGAGGGTTAGGGTTAGGCTTAGGCTTAAGGATAGGCTGAGGGTTAGGGTGGCGGTGAGGATTAGGGTTAGTGTTATGGTTATGGTTAGGTTTAGGGGGAGAGTTAGGATGAGGGTTAGGTTTAGGATTAGGGTTAGGTTAAGGGCTAGGGTGAGGTTTAGGGTTAGGGTTAGGGTTAGGATTAATTTTAGGTTTGGGCTAAAAGTGAGTGTTAGGGTGAGGGTGAGGTTTAGGTTAGGGTTAGGATTAGGGTTAGTGTTAGGGTGAGTGTGAGGGTTAGGGTTAGGGTTAGGCTTAGGGTTAGGTTGAGGGCTAGGGTGAGGGGGAGGTTTAGGGTTAGTGTTTGTGTGAGTTTTATGGTTAGGGTTAGGGTTTGGGTGAGGGTTAGGATTGTGGTTATTGTTAGGGTTAGTGTGAGGGTTAGGGTTAGGCTTAGGCTTAGGGTTAGGCTGAACGTGAGGGTGAGGGTGAGGGTTAGGTTTAGGGTGAGGGTTAGGGTTAGGGTTAGTGTGAGAGCTAGGGTTCGGGTTAAGTTTAGGGTTAGCGTGAGGGCTAGGGTAAGGGTTACAGTGAGGGTGTGGTTTAGGGTTAGGTTGAGGGTTAGGGTAAGGTTTAGAGTTAGGGTGAGGGTGATGGTGAGTGTTCGGGTTAGTGTTAGGGTGAGGGTTAGGATGAGGGTCAGGGTTAGGATTAGGATTAGTGTGAGGGCTAGCGTGAGGTTGAGGTTTAGGGTTAGGGTTGGGGTGAGGTTTAGGGTTAGGGTTAGGGTTAGTGTTAGGGTTTGTGTTACGTTTCGGGTTAGGGTGAGGTTTAGGGTTAGGGTTACAGTCAGCCTGAGGGTTAAGGTTAGGGTTAGAGTGAGGTTTTGGATGATGATTTGGGTTAGGATTAGGGTTAGGTTGAGGGCTAGGGTGAGGGTGAGGGTTAGGGTTAGTGTTTGGATGAGGTTTAGGTTTAGGGTTAGGGTTTGGGTGAGGTTTAGGATGTGGGTTAGAGTTACGGTGAGGGTGAGGGTTTGGCTTAGGTTGAGGGTTAGGGTTAGGATTTGGGTTAGGGTGAGGCGTTAGTTTTAGGGTTAGATTTACGGTTATGGGGAGGGTTAGGTTGAGGTTTAGGGTTAGGTTTATGGTTAGTGTTAGGGTTAAGGTTAGGGTGAGGGTGAGTGTGAGAGTTAGGGTTAGGGTTAGGATTAGGCTTACGGTTAGGCTCAGGGTGAGGGTGGGGGTGAGGATTAGGGTTAGGGTATGGTTAGGGTTAGGGTTAGGGTGAGGGTTAGGGTTAGGGTTAGGTTGAGGGTGAGGTTTAGGGGTAGAGTTAGGGTTAGAATCAGGGTTTGGGTCAGGCTGAGGGTTAGGGTGGGGGTGATGGTAATGGTAAAGTTGAGGTTAAGGCTGAAGGTGAGGATTAAGGTAAGGGTTAGTGTTAGTGTTTGGGTGATGATTAGAGTTAGGGTTAGGGTGAGGGTGAGGTTTAGATTGAGGATTAGTGTTAGGGTTATTGTGAGGTTTAGGGTGAGTATGAGGTTTAGGGTTAGGGATAGGGATAGGGTGAGGTTGAGGTTTAGGGTTAGTGTTAGGGTGAGGTTTAGGGTTAGGGTGATGGTTAGGGTTAGTGTTAGGGTGAGGTTTAGGGTTAGGGTTAAGGTTAGGGTGAGGGCTAGGGTGAGGGTGAGAGTTAGGATTAGGGTGATGGTTAGGTTTATGGTTAGGGTGAGTGTTAAGATGAGTTTTAGGTTTACGGTGAGGGTTAGCTTGAGGATGATGTTAAGAGTAAAGGTGAGGTTTAGGCTGAGGGTGAGGGTTAAGATAAGGGTGAGAGTTAGGATTAAGTTTAGTGTGAGGGCTAGGTTGAGGGTTAGGCTGAGTTTTAAGCTTAGGGATAGGGTTAGGTTTAGGATTTGGGTTAGGGTGAGTGAGTGTGAGCATTAGGGTTAGTGTTAGGGTTAGGCTTAGGGATAGGGGAGGGTTAGGGTTAGGGTTTGGGTTAGAGTGAGGGTGAGGGTGAGGATTAGGGTTAGGTTTAGGGTTTGGTTTAGGGTTAGGGTTACTGTTAGGGTTTGGGTTAGGGTTAGGGTTACGGTGAGGGTTAGGGTTAGTGTTAGGGTTAGGCTGAGGGTGATGGTGGGGGTGAGGATTAGGGTTAAGATTAGTGTTATTGTTTGGGTTAGGGTTAGAGTTACCTTGAGGTTGAGGGTGAGGGTTAGGGTTAGGGTTAGGGTGGGGTTTGGGTTAGGGTTTGGGTTAGGGTTAGGGTGAGGGTGAGGTTTAGGGGTAGATATAGGTTTAGGGGGAGGTTTAAGGTGAGGGTTAGGGTTAGGGTGAGCGTTATGGTTAGGGTGAGGTTTAGGGTTAGGGTTATGTTTAAGTTTAGACTTATGGTGAGGGTGAGTGTGCGAGTGAGTGTGAGGGTTAGGGATAGGTTAGCGTTAGGCTTAGGGTTAAGCTTAGGTTTAGGCTGAGGGTGAGGTTTAGGGTTAGGGTGAGGGTTAGTGTTAGGATTATGGTGAGGGTTAGATTGAGGGTAGGGTTAGGATTAGGGTTAGGGTGAGGACTAGGCTGAGGGTGATGTTTAGGATTAGGGTTAGTGTGAGGGCTATGGTGAGGGTGTGGTTTAGGGTTAGGGTTTGGCTGAGGTTTAGGGTTAGGGTTAGGGTTAGGTTTGGGGTGTGGGTGAGGTTTTGATTAAGGTTAGGGTTAAGTTGAGGCTGAGGGTGAGGGTTAATGTTAGGGTTAGGCATATTATTAGTTTAAGGTTTAGGGTGAGTGTGAGGGTTAGGGTTAGTTTTAGTGTTAGTCTTAGGGTTACACTGAGGGTGAGGGTGAGGGTTAGGGTGAGAGTTAGTGTTCAGGTTAAGTTTAGGGTGAGGGTGAGGGTGAGGGTTAGGGTTACGTTGAGCGTGAGGTTTAGGGTTAGATTGAGGGTTAGGTTTTGGTTTAGGGTTAGTGTTAGGGTGAGTTTTAGCATGAGGATTAGCGTTAGGATTAGGGTTAGGGTGAGGGCTAGGGTGAGGGTGAGGGTTAGGGTTAGTGTTAGGGTGTGGTTTAGGTTTAGGGTGAGGATTAGGATGAGGGTTAGGGTTACGGTAAGGGTGAGGGTTAGGGTTAGGGTGAGGGTTAGGGTTAGGATTTGCGTTAGGGTGAGGGTTAGTTTTAGGGTTAAATTTAGGGTTAGGGGGAGGGTTAAGTTGAGGTTAAGGGTTAGGGTTAGGGTTAGTGTTAGGGTTAAGGTTAGGGTGAGAGTTAGTGTTCAGGTTAAGTTTAGGGTGAGGGTGAGGGTTAGGTTGAGGGTTAGGGTTAGGGTGAGGGTTAGGGTGAGGTTTAGGATGAGGATTAGGGTGAGGATTAGG
Source organism: Dipodomys merriami (assembly GCF_024711535.1). Lineage (NCBI taxonomy): Eukaryota > Metazoa > Chordata > Mammalia > Rodentia > Heteromyidae > Dipodomys > Dipodomys merriami. Next base: position 185,299 of record NW_027202716.1, on the reverse strand, counting down.
GTTAGGGTGAGGGCTAGGGTGAGGGATAGTGTGAGGGTGTGTTTTAGGGCTAGTGTTAGGGTGAGTTTTAGGTTTAGGGTGAGGGTTAGGATGAGGGTTAGGGTTACGGTAAGGGTGAAGGTTAGGGTTAGGGTGAGGGTTAGGCTTAAGATTAGGTTAAGGGTCAGGGTGAGGGTTAGGATTAGGGTTAGGGTTAGGGTTATTGTTAGGGTTAGGGTTAGGGTTACAGTTACTGAGAGGGTGAGGGTAAGGGTTAGGGTTAGGGGTAAGGTGAGGTTTTTAGTTTTAGGGTTAGGGTTAGACTTAGGGTTAGGGTGAGGTTAGGGTTAGAGTTAGTGTGAGGTTTAGTGTTAGGGTTAGGGTTTGGGTGAGGCTGAGGAGGAGCGTTAGGGTTAGTGTTAGTGTTAGAGTTAGGGTTACAGTGAGGGTTAGAGTGAGGTTGAGGGTTAGGCTTAGTGTTAGTATTAGGATTAGGGTAAGGATTAGGGTGAGTTTGAGGGTTAGGGTTAGGTTTAGGCTTAGGGTTAGGCTGATGGTGAGGGTGAGGGTGAGGGTGATGGTTAGGGTTAGGGTTTGGGTGATAGTTAGTGTTTGGGTTAAATTAATGGTTAGGGTGAATGTTAGGGTTAGGGTTATGGTGAGCGTGAGGGTTAGGGTTAGGTTGAGGATTAGGGTTAGGCTTAGGATTAGGGTGAGGGTTATGGTTAGGGTTTGGGTGAGGGTTAGGATGAGGATTAGGGTTAGGATTAGGGTTAGGGTGAGGACTAGGGTGAGGGTGAGGTTTAGGGTTAGAGTTTGGGTGAGGTTTAGGGTTAGGGTTAGAGTTTGGGTGAGGGTTATGATGAGGGTTAGAGTTACGGTGAGGTTGAGGGTTAGGGTTAGGTTGAGGTTAGGGTTAGGATTTGGGTTAGAGTGAGGGTTAGTTTCAGGGTTATATTTAGGGTTAGTGGGAGGGTTAGGTCAAGGGTTAGGGTTAGGGTTAGGGTATAGTTTAGGGTGAGGGTTAGGTTGAGGTTTAGGGTTAGGGTTAAGGTTAGAGTTAGGATTAGGGTTAGGGTGGGGATTAGTTTGAGGGTTAGGGTTAGCGTTAGGTTTAGGGTGAGGGTTAGGGTTAGGGTTATTGATAGTGTTATGGTTATGGTTCAATTTGTAGTGAGGGTGAGGGTTATGGTTCGGGTTTGGGTTATTGTTAGTGTTAGGGTTAGTGTTATTGTTAGGGTTAGGGTTAGCGTTACGGTGAGGTTGAGGTGAGGGTGAGGATTAGGGTTAAGGTGAGGCTTAATTTTAGGGTTAGGGTTAGGGTTAGGGTGAGGGTGAGGTTTAGGGATAGATTTAGGTTTAGGGGGGAGGATTAGGGTGAGGTTGAGGGCTAGGGTTAGTGTTAGGTTTAGGGTGAGGTTGAGGGTTAGGTTGAGGTTTAGGGATAGGGTTAGGTTTAGGATTAGGGTTAGGGTGAATGTGAGTGTGAGGGTTAAGATGAGGGTTAGGCGTAGGCTTAGGTTTAGGCTGAGCTTGAGTGTGGGTGTAAGGATTAAGGTTAGGGAGATGATTACGGTTAGGGTTAGTGTTATTGTTAGGGTTAGGGTTATAGTTACAGTGAAGGTAAGGGTGTGGGTGAGGGTTAGCGTTAGGGTTAGGGTGGGGTTTAGGGTTAGGGTTAGGGTTAGGGTGAGGTTGAGGTTTAGGGTTAGATATAGGGTTAGGGGGAGGGTAAGGGTGATGGTTAGGGTTAGGGTTAGTTTTAGAGTTAGGGTGAGGGTGAAGGTTAGGTTTAGGTTTAGTGTTAGGCTAAGGGTTAGGCTGAGGGTGATGGTGAGGGAGAGGGTTAGGGTTAGGTTGAGGGTTAGGGTTAGGTTTATTGGGAGGGTTATGATGAAGGTTAGGGTCAGGATTATGGTTAGGGTGAGGGTTAGGTTTACGGAAGGGTGAGGGTTAGGGTTAGGGTGAGGGTTAGGGTTAGGATTAAGGTGAGGGTGATTGTGAGGGTTAGGATTAGGGTTAGGGTTAGGGTTATTGTTAGGGTTAGGGTTAGGGTTATGGTTATGGTGAGGGTGAGGTTTAGGGTTAAGTTTAGGGAGAGGTTTTTAGTGTTAAGGTTAAGGTTAGAGTTAGGGTTAGGGTTAGGGTGAGGTTGAGGGGTAGAGTTAGGGATAGGGTGAGGGTTGGGTGAGGGTTAGGGTTAGGGTGAGGGTTAAGTTGGGGGTGACCGCAAGTTTAAAGATGAGTGTTAGGCCTAGGGTGAGGGTTATGGTAAGGATAAGGGTTAGGGTTAGGGTGAGGGTGAGGGTTAGATTGAGGATTAGTGTTAGGGTTAGGGTGAGGTTTAGGGTGAGGATGAGGGTTAGGGTTAGGGTGAGGGCTAGGTTGAGGTTGAGGATTAGGGTTAGTGTTAGGGTAATGTTAGGGTTAGGGTGAGGGTTATGGTTAGGGTTAGGGTTAGATTTAGTGTTAGTGTTAGGGGTAGGGTTGGGGTATGTTTAAGGTTAGGGTTAGTGTTATTATTAGGGTTAGCGTTAGGATGAGGTTTAGGTTTAGGGTTAGGTTTAGGCTTAGTGTTTCGCTGAGGGAGAGGATGAGCATGAGGGTTAGGGTTAAGGTTATTTTTAGGGTTAGGGTTTGGTCGAGGGTTAGTGTTATTGTTAGGTTTAGTGTTAGAGTTGCGGTGAGGTTGTGGGTGAGGGTGAGGGTTAGGGTTCGGGTGAGGTTTAGCGTTAGGGTTAGGGTGAGGGTGAGGTTTAGGGTTAGAGTTAGGGTTAGGGCGACGGTTAGGGTGAGTTTTAGGGTGAGGGTTAGTGTTAGAGTTAAGGATAGGGTGAGTGTTATGGTGAGGGTGAGGGTTAGGCTTAGGGTTCGGATTAGGAGTAGGGTAAGGTTTAGAGTTAGTGTGAGGGTTAGGGTTTGGGTTCGGGTTAGGGTTAGGGTTTCGCTGAGGGAGAGGGTGAGAATGAGGGTTAGGGTTAGGGTCAGGTTTAGGTTTAGGGTTAGGGTTAGGCTTAGGGTTTCGCTGAGGGAGAGGGTGAGCATGAGGGTTAGGGTTAGGGTGAGGTTTAGGAGTAGAGTTAAGGTAGTGTGAGGATTAGGGTGAGGGTTAGGGTTAAGGTGAGTGTGAGTCTTTGGGTTAGAGTTAGGGTTAGGGTGAGTTTTAGGGTGAGGGTTAGGTTTAGAGTGAGGGTTAGGGTTAGGGTTAGGATGAGAGTGATGGTTAGATTGAGGATTAGTGTTCGGTTAGTGTGAGGTTTATGGTGAGGATGAGGGTTAGGGTTAGGATGAGGGTTAGGGTTAGGATTAGGGTGAGGTTAATGGTTAGCGTGTTGGTTAGGGTTAGTGTGAGTGTTTGTGTTATGTGTAGGTTTAGTGTTAGGGTGAGGGTAAGTGTTAGGGTGAGGGTTAGTGTTATGGTGAGGGTTATGTTAAGGGTGAGGATTAGGGTTAGGCTTATTCTTAGGGTTAGGTTTAGGGTTATGGTTACGGTGAGCGTGAGTGTTAGGGTTAGGAAGAGGTTTCGGTTTAGGGTTAGGGTTAGTGTTAGGGTTAGGGTGAGAGTGAGGTTTACGGATAATGTTAGGGTTAGTGTTAGGGTTAGGGTTAGGGTGAGGGTTAGGGTTCGGGTTAGGCTTAGGCTTAGGCTTAGGCTTAGGTTGAGCATGAGGGTGAGGGTTAGGGTTAGGGTTAGGGTGACGGTTAGGTTTAGGGTTAGGGTGAGGGTTACCATGAGGTTTAGGGTTAGGATTAGGGTTAGGCTAAAGGCTCGGGTGAGGCTTACGGTTAGGGTTAGGGTTAGGGATAGTGTTAGGTTTAGGATTAGGGTTAGGGTGAGGGTGAGTGTGAGGGTTAGGTTTAGGGTTAGGTTAGGCTTAAGGTTAGGGTGAGCGTTAGAGTTAGGGTTAGTTTTAGGGTGAGGATTAGTGTTAGGTTTAGGGTTAGGGTTAGGGTTATTGTTATTGTTATTGTTAGGGTTAGAGTTAAGGTGAGGGTGAGGGTGAGGTTGAGGGTTAGGATTAGGGTTAGATTGGGGTTTAGGGTTAGGGTTAAGGTTAATGTTAGTGTGAGGGTGAGTTTTAGGATTAGATATAGGTTTAGGGGGAGGGCTAGGGTGAGGGTTAGGGTGAGGGTCAGTGTTAGGTTAGAGTGAGGGTGAGGGTTAGGTTCAGGTTTAGGGTTAGGTTAGGGTTAGGATTAGTGTGATGGTTAGTGTTAGGGTTAGGGTTAGTTTTAGGGTGAGGGTAAGTGTTAGGGTGATGGTTTGGGTTAGGGTGAGGTTTATGGTTAGGGTGAGGGTTAGGATTAGTGTTAGGGTTACTGTTAGGTTTAGGTTTAGGGTTTGGGTTGCGGTGAGGGTGAGGGTGAAGGTCATGGTTATGGTTAGTGTGAGGTTTAGGGTTTGGCTGAGGGTCAGAGTTAGGTTTTGGGTGAGGGTGAGGTTTAGGGTTAGACTTAGGGTTAGCGGGAGGTTTAGGTTGAGGATTAAGGTTAGGGTTAATTTTAGGGTTAGGTTTAGGTTGAGAGTTAGGGAGAGTGGTTAGGGTTATGGATAGGGTTAGGAATAGGGTTAGGGTGAGGGTGAGGTTTAGGTTTAGATTTAGGTTTAGGGGTAGGGTTATTTCGAGGGTTAGGATTAGGGTTAGTGTTAGGGTTAAGGTTAGATTGAGGGTTAGGTTGAGGCTTAGGTTTAGGGTTAGTGTTAGGGTTCAGATAAGGCTTAGGGTGAGGTTGAGTGTGAGGGTTAGGGTTAGGGTTAGGCTTAGGGTTAGGCTGAGGGTGAGTTTGGGTGATGATTAGGGTTAGGGTGATGGTTAGGGTTTGGGTTACGGTGAGGAATAGAATATGGTTTATGGTTCGGATTAGGGTTAGGGTGAGGGCTAGGGTGAGGGTGAGGGTTAGGCTACGGCTTAGGCTTAGGTTTAGGCTGAGCATGAGGTTGAGGGTGAGGGTTAGGGTTATGGTCTTGGGTAGGTTTACGGTTAGGGTGAGGGTTAGCATGAGATTTAGTGTTAGGGTGATGGTTATGGTGATTATGATGGTAAAGGTAAAGGTGAGATTTAGGCTGAGGATTAGGGTTAAGATAAGTGTGAGGGTTTGGTTAAGTTTAGGGTTAGGTTAAGGTTTAGGGTTTGGGTTAGGGTTAGGGTTAGATTGAGGATTCAGTTTAGGGTTAGTGTGAGGTTTAGGGTGAGGATGAGGGTTAGTGTTAGGGTGAGGGTGAGGGTTAGAATTAGGTTTAGGGTGAGGGCTAGGGTGAGGGTGAGGGTTAGGGTTAGGGTTAGCATGAGGGCTAGGGTGAGGGTTAGGTTGAGGTTTAGGGTTAGTGATAGGGATAGGTTTAGGATTAGGGTTAGGGTGAGGGTGAGGATGAGGGTTAGGGTTAGGTTTAGGTTTAGGCTTACGGTTAGGGTGAGGATTAGGTTTATAGTTTGGGTTAGGGTGAGGGTGAGGCTGAGGATTAGGGTTAGGTTTAGGGTTAGGGTTAGGGTTAGGGTTAGGGTTACAGTGAGGGTTAGGGTTAGGGTTAGGCTTAGGGTTAGGCTGAGGGTGAGGGTGGGGGTGAGGATTAGGGTTAGGTTTAGTTTTAGGTTTATCGTTAGTGCTATGGTTAGGGTTAAGTTTGCCGAGAAGGTGAGGCTGAGGATGAGGGTTATGGTTAATTTTAGGATTATGGTTAGTGTTATTGTTAGCGTTAATGTTAGAGTTACGGTTAGGTTGACTGTGAGGGTGAGGGTTAGGGTAGGGTGAGGTTGAGGGTTAGGTTTAGGGTTAGGGTTAGGTTTAGGGTTAGGGTATGGGTGAGGTTTACGGTTAGAATTAGGGTTAGGGGGAGGGTTAAAGTGAGGTTTAGGGTTAGGGTTAGTGTTAATGTCAGGGTGAGGGTGAGGGTTAGTTTGAGGTTTAGGGATAGAGTTAGGTTTAGGTTTAGGGTTTGTGTGAGGGTGAGTGTGAGGGATAGGGTCAGGGTTAGGTTTAGACTTAGGGTTACGCTGAGACTTAGGGTTAGGCTGAGGGTGAGGGTTAGGTTTAGGATTGGGGTTAGATTGATGGTTAGGGTTAGGGTTAGTGTTATTGTTAGGGTAAGGATGAGGGTGAGGGTTAGGTTGAGGTTTAGGGTTAGGGTCAGTGTGAGGGTTAGTGTTAGGTTTAGGGTTAGTGTTAGGGTGAGGGTAAGTGTTATGGTGAGGCTTTGGGTTATGGTGAGGGTTATTGTTAGGCTGAGGGTTAGGGATATGTTTATTGTTAGGGTTAGGGTTACGGTTACAGTTTCGGTGAGGGTGAGGGTTAGGGTTAGGTTTAGGATGAAGTTTAGGGTTAGGGTTAGGGTTAGAGTTAGGGTTAGTGTTAGGGTTAGGGTTAGGGTGAGGTTTAGGGTAAAGGTTCGGTTTATGGTTAGGGTGAGGCTTATATTGAGAATTAATGTTAGGTTTAGTGTGAGGTTTAGGGTGAGGATGAGTATTAGGGTTAGGCTGAGGGTGAGTGTTAAGATAAGGGTTCGGGTTCGGGTTAGGGTTCGGGTTAGGGTAAGGTTTTGGGTTATGGTTAGGGTGAGGGTTAGATTGAGGATTAGGGTTATGGTTAGTGTGAGGTTTAGGGTGAGGATGAGGATTAGGGTTAAGGTGAGGGTGAGGGTTAGAATTAGCGTTAGGGTGATGGTCAGGGTTTGGGTTAGGGTTAGGGTTAGAGTGAGATTTAAGATTAGGGTGAGGGCTAGGGTAAGTGTGAGGGTTAGTGTGAGGGTTAGGGTTAGTGTTAGGGTGAGGTTAAGTTTTAGGTTGAGGTTTAGGTTTAGGGTGAGGGTTATTGTTAGGGTTAGGGTTAGGGTTTCGGTTACTGTGAGGGTGAGCTTGATGGTTAGGGTTAGGGTGAGCTTAAGTGTTAGGGTTATGGTTAGAATTATGGTTAGTGTGAGGGTGAGGTTTAGGGGTAGAGTTATGTTTAGGGTGAGGTTTAGGGTGAGGTTTAGGGTCAGGGTGACGTTTAGGGTGGGGGTGACGGTAAGGGTAAAGGTGAGTGTTAGGCCAAGGGTGAGGGTTACGGTAAGGGTGAGGGTTAGTGTTAGGGTGAGGTTAGGGTAAGTGTTAGGGTGAGGGTCAGGGTTAGATTGAGGATTAGTGTTAGGGTTAGTGTGAGGTTTAGGGTGAGGATGAGGGTTAGGCTTAGGGTGAGGGCTAGGAAGAGGTTGAGGGTTAGGGTTAGTGTTAGGGTGAGTTTTAGGGATAGGGTGATATTAGGGTTAGTGTGAGGGTTAGTGTTAGGGTTAGGGTGAGTGTTAGGGTTAGGGTGAGTGTTAGGGTTAGGTTTATTGTTAGGGTTAGGGTTAGGGTTACAGTTATGGTGAAGGTAGGGGTAAGGTTTAGGTTTGGTTTAGGATGAGGTTTAGGTTTAGGTTTTGGGTTAGAGTTAGGGTTAGGGCTAGGGTGAGGGTGAGGTTTAGGGTTGGGGTTAGGATGAGGTTTAGGTTTAGGGTTTGGTTTAGAGTTACGGTTAGGGTTAGGGTGAGGGTGAGCTTTAGGGTTAGAGTTATGATTAGTGTTAGGGTTAGGTTTAGGGTGAGGGTTAGGTTTAGGCTTAGGGTGAGGGTTAGGATGAGGTTTAGGGTTAGGATTAGTGTTAGGGTGAGGGCTATGGTGAGTGTTAGGGTGAGGGTTAGGGTTAAGGATAGGGTTATGTTTAGGATTAGGGTAAGGGTGAGTGTGAGTGTGAGCATTAGGTTTAGGGTTAGGTTTAGACTTTTGGTTAGGGTGACGGTTAGGGCTAGGGTTTGGGTTAGGGTGAGGGTGTGGCTGATTATTAGGGTTATGTTTAGGATTAGGGTTAGGGTTAGGTTTAGGTTTACGGTGAGGGTTAGGGTTAGGCCTAGGTTAGGCTTAGGGTTAGGCTGAGGGTGAGGGTGGGGGTGAGGATTACTTTTAGGGATAGTGTTCAAATTCGGGTTATTGTTAGTGTTTGGGTTTGGGTTAAGTTTGTGGTGAGGGTGAGGCTGAGGTTGAGGGTTAAGTTTAGGGTTAGGTTTAGTGTGAGGTTTAGAGTTTGGGTTAGTTTTAGGGTTAGGGTGAGGGTTAGGGTTAGGGTTACTGTATGGCTGAGGGTTAGGGTTAGGTTGAGGGTTAGGGGTAGGGTTAGGCTGAGGGTTAGTTTGGGGGTGAGGAATAGGTTTTGGGTTATGGTTAGTGTTTGGGTTAGGATGAGGGTTAGGATGAGGATTAGGGTTAGAATTAGGTTTAGGGTGAGGGCTAGGGTGAGGGTGAGGATTAGGGTTAGGCTCAGGCTTAGGCTTAGGGTTAGGCTGAGGGTGGGGGTGAGGGTGAGGGTTAGTGTTAGGTTGATGGATAGGATTAGGGTTAGGGTGAGTGTTAGGTTAGGGTTAAGGTGAGGGTTAGGGTGAGCGTGATGGTAAGAGTTAAGCTGAGGGTTAGGCTGAGTGTGAGTGTTCCCCTCAGGGTGAGGGTTACTATTAGTGTGAGAGTTAGGATAAGGGTTATGGTGAGGGTTAGGGTGAGGATGAGGGTTATATTGAGGATTATGGTTATATTTAGTGTGAGGTTTAGGGTGAGGATGAGGGTTAGTGTTAGGGTGAAGGTTAGGGTTTGAATTAGGTTTAGGGTGAGGGCTAGGGTGAGGGTGAGGTTTAGGGGTAGGTTGAGGTTTAGGGTTAGGGTGAGAGTTAGGGTTACTGTTAGGGTTAGTGTTAGAGTTAGGGTTAGGGTAAGCTTGAAGGTAAGTGTTAGGCTGAGTGTTAGGTTTAGGGTGAGGGTCATGGTTAGGGTGAGGGTTAGGTTTAGTTTTAGGGTTATTGTTAGGTTTCGGGTTAGGTTTACAGTGAGGGTGAGGGTGAGGTTTATGGTTAGGGTGAGGTTTAGGGTTAGGGTTAGGGTTTGAATTAGGGTTAGCTTGAGTGTGAGGTTTAGGTTTAGAGTTAGGGTTATGGTGAGGCTGAGGGTGAGGGTGTGGGTTAGGGTAAGGATTAGGTTTATGGTTAGGCTTAGTTTTATTGTAAGGGTTAGGGTTATGGTTACGGTTAAGGTAAGGGTTAGGGTTAAGGTGAAGGTTAGGGTGAGGGTTAGGTTTAGGTTTAGGGTGAGGGTTAGGTGAGGGTGAGGTTTAGGGTTAGGTTGAGGGTTAGGTTTAGCGTGAGGGTTAGGGTTAGGATTAGGGTTAGGCTGAGGGCTAGGGTGAGGTTTAGGTTTAGTGTGAGGTTTAGTGTTAGGGTTAGGCTTAGTGTTAGGTTGAGGGTAAAGATTAGGTTGAGGGTTAGGGATAGGTTTAGGTTTAGGGTGATGATAAGGGTTAGAGTGAGGGTTAGGGTCAGGGTGACTGTTAGGGTTAGCATTATCGTTAGGGTGAGGGTTATTGTGAGGGTTAGGGTAAGCTTCGGGTGAGAATTAGGGTTAGGGTGAGGGTTAGGTAGAGTGTGAGGGTAAGGGTAAGTGTGAGGGTTAGGGTGAGTGTAAGGATTATGGTAAGGGTGTGGGTTAGGGTGAGTGTTAGGTTTAGGTTTACAGTAAGGGTGAGGGTTAGGGTGAGTGTTAGGTTTGGGGTTAGGGTTAGGCTGACGGTGAGATTGAGGTTTGGAATCAGGGTGAGCGTTAGGTTTAGGGTGAGGGTTAGGATTAGGATTAGGGTTAGGGTGCGGGCTAGGTTGAGGGTGACGGTTAGGGTTAGGGATAGGGTTAGGGTGAGGGTTAGGGTTAGGCTGAGGATTAGGGTTAGTGTAACGCTTAGTTTTAGTGTTAGGTTTAGTGTTAGGGTGAGCATAAATTTTAGGGTTAGGATTAGGGTTAAGTTGAGGGTGAGGGTTAGGTTAAGGGTGAGGGCTAGGGTTAGGGTGTGGGTGAAGGTGAGGGTTAGGATAACGGTTAGGGTTAGGGTTATGTTTTTGGTGTAGGGTTAGGTTTATGGTTACATTGAGGGTGAGGATGAGGGTGAGGGTTAGGGTTAGGGTGATGTTTAGGGTTTGGGTTAGGTTTAGGTTTAGGGTTAGGATGAGATTTATGGTGAGGGGTAGGGTTAAGTTTAGGTTTAGGGTAAGGATTTGTGTGAAAGTTAGGGTTAGGCTGAGGGTTAGGTTGAGGATTAAGGTTTGGATTAGGGTTAGGGTGAGAGTGAGTGTTAGGGTGATTTTAAGGGTTAGCTTAGGGTTAGGGTTATGGTGAGGGTTAGTGTGAGGGTAAGGGTTAGGTTTAGGGTTAGGCTTAGTGTGAGGTTTAGGGTGAGGTTGAGAGTTAGGGTTAGGGTTAGGGTGAGGTTAAGGTTTAGGGTGAGGTTTAGAGTGAGGGTGTTAGGGTTAGCATTAGGGTTAGGGTGAGTTTTAGTGTGAGTGTTTTGGTTAGGTTAGGGTGAGGTTTTGGGTTAGTGTGAGGGTTAGGGTCAGGGTAAGGTCAGGGTAAGGGTGAGGTTTTTGGTGAGGGTGAGGGTTACGGAAAGGGAGATGTTTAGGGTTAGGTTGAAGATTAGGGTTAGGGTTAGGAAAAGGGTTAGTGTGAGGGGTAAGGTGAGGGTGAGGATTAGGATTAGGGTTAGGTTTAGGTTGAGGGTGACATTTAGACTGAGGGTTAGGGTTAGTGTGAGGGTTGGTATTAGGGTTAGGCTTAGTGTTAGGGTGAGGTTAAGGATTACGGTGAGGGTTAGGTTTAGGGTGTGCGTTAGGTTTAGGGTGAGGGTTAGGGTTAGGGTTAGGGTAAGGGTAAGGGTCAGGTTTAGGGCTAGTTTTAGGGTTATTCAGGGTTTTCGTGAGGTTTAGGGTTAGGGATAGTGTAAGGGTTAGGGTTAGGGTTAGTTTGAGGATTAGGTTGAGGGTTAGCGTGAGGGTTATGGTTAGTGTGAGTGTTAGGGTTAGACTGAGGGTGAGGGTGAGGGTGAGAGATAGGGTTAGGGTTAGTGTTAGGGTTAGAGTTATGGTGAGGGTGAGGGTTAGGTTTAGGATTAGGGTTAGGGAGAGGTTTTGGGTTAGGTTTGCGGTTAGGATGAGTTTTAGGGTGAGGGGTAAGTTTAGGTTTAGGGTTAAGTTTAGGTTAGGGTGAGGGTGAGGATAAGGTTTAGGCTGAGGGTTAGGGTGAGGGTTAGGGTTAGGAATAGGGTTAGGGATAGGGTGACTGTTAGCTTGAGGGTTAGGTTTAGGGTTAAGGTTAAGGTTTCGGGTGAGGGTTAGGGTTCAGTTTAGGGGTAGGTTAAGGGTTTCGTGTTTGGGTTAGGGTTAGGGTTAGGGTGAGGTTTAAGGTGAGGGTGAGGGTTAGGGTTAGGTTTAGGTTTATGGTGTGTTTAAGTCATATCATGAGGTTTAGGTGGGTGTTAGACTTATTAGTAGGTTTTGGGTGAGGGTGAGGGCGAGGGTTAGGGTTAGGGTTAGGATGAGTTTTAGGGTTAGGGTGAGGGTTAGGGTTAGGGTTAGCGTGAGGGTGAGGGTGACGGTGAGGGTTAGGGTTAGTGTTAGGTTGAGGGTTAGGTTTAGTGTGAGGTTTATTGTGAGGATGAGGTTAAGGGTTAGGGTGAGGGTTAAGGTAAAGGTGAGGGTTAGGTTTAGGGTTAGTATTAGGATGAGGGTTAGGGTGAGGGTTAGTGTTAGGTTTAGGGTTAGGGTTAGGGTGAGGGTGAGGGTTACGGTTAGGTTTAGGGTGAGGGGGAGGGTTAGGGTAAGGGTTAGGGTGAGGGCTAGGGTGCGTATTAGGGTTAGGGTGAGGTTTAGGGTTAGGGTGAGGCTTAGGGTTAGGGTTACTTTGAGGTTGGTGTGAAGGTGAAGTTTAGGATGAGGGATAGGATTAGGTTGAGGGTTAGGTTTAGCCTTAGGGTGAGGGTTAGGGTTAGGTTTAGGTTGAGGTTTGGGGTGAGGGGTAGGTTTAGGTTTAGGGTTAGGGTTAGGTTTAGTAAGAGGGTTACGGTTAGGGTTAGGGTGAGTATGAGGTTAAGGGTTATGGTGAGGGTTATGATGAGGTTGATCGTTAGGGTTAGGATTAGGGGTGGGGTTAGGGTAAGTCTGAGCATGAGGGTGTGGGTGCGGTCAGGTTTACGGTTAGGGTTACGTTTAGGGTGAGGGCTAGGATGAGGGTGAGGGTTAATGTGAAGGTGAGGGTGAGGGTGAGGGTCTTTGTTAGATAATCATTAGGGTTAGGGTGAGGATTAGGTGAGAGTGAGGGTGAGGGTGAGGGTGAGCTTTCCAGTTAGGGTGTGGGTGAGTGAGGGTTAGGGTGAGGGTTCAGGTGATGGTGAGAGTTAGGGTAAGGTTGAGAGTTAGGGTTAGGTTTAGGGTTAGAGTTAGGTTTAGGGTTAGAGTTAAGGTGAGGGTTCGGGTGAGGGGTACTGTTAAGGTTAGGGTGATCATTAGCGTTAATGTGATGGTTAGGGTTAGGGTGAGGATAATGTAAGGGTGACGGTTAGGGTGAGGGTGAGGGTTAGGGTTACTGTTAGGGTGAGGGTTAGGCTTAGCTTTAGTGTTAATGTGAGGGTGAGGGTGAGGGTTAGTGTTAGGCTTAGGGTTAAGGTGAGGGTGAGGGTGAGGATGAGGTTTAGCTTGAGGGTTAGGGTTAGGGTGAGGGTTAGGTTTAGGGTTAGGGTTATTGTTAGGGCTAGGTTTAGGGTTAGGGTGAGGATAAGGGTGAGGGTGAGGGTGTGGGTTAGTGTTAGGGTTAGATTTAGGGTGAGGGTGAGGGTTAGAGTTAGGGTGAGGTGTAGGGATAAAGTTACGGTGAGGGTTAGGGTTAGTGTGAAGGTTAGGGTTAGGGTTCGGGTTAGGGTGAGGGTTAGGTTGAGGGTTATGGTTTGGATTAGAGTTAGGGTGAGAGTGTGGATTAGGGTGAGGTTAAGGGTTAGGTTAGGGTTTGGGTTAGGGTGAGGGTTAGGGTGTGGGTAAGGGTTAGGGGGAGAGTTAGGCTTAGGGTGGGGTTTAGGGTGAGATTGAGGGTTAGGGTTAGGGTTACGGTGAGGTTAAGGTTTAGGGTGAGGTTTAGGGTGAGGGTGAATGTTAGGGTTAGCATTAGGGTTAGGGTGAGGTTTAATGTGAGTGTTTTGGTTAGGTTAGGGTCAGGTTTTGGGTTAGTGTGAGGGTAAGGGTGAGGGAAAGGTAAGGGTAAGGGTGAGGTTTTTGGTGAAGGTGAGGGTTACAGAAAGGGAGAGGGTTAGGGTTAGGGTGAGGGTTAGGTTTAGGGTTAGGAAAAGAGTTAGTGTGAGGGATAAGTGAGGGTGAGGATTAGGGTTAGGTGAGGTTTAGGTTGAGGGTTAGGTTTAGGCTGAGCGTTAGGGTTAGTGTGAGGGTTGGTGTTAGGGTTAGGCTTAGTGATAGGGTCAGGGTAAGGTTTAGGGTGAGGGTTAGATTTAGGGTGAGGGTTAGGGTTAGGGTGAGGGTTTGGGTTAGCGTTAGGGTAAGGGTAAGGGTTAGGGTTAGGTCTAGGTTTAGGGTTATTGAGGTTTAGCGTTAGTTTTAGTTTAAGGGTTAGGGTTATGGTTAGTGTGAGGATTAGGTTGAGGGTTATCGTGAGGGTTAGGGTTAGTGTGAGGTTTAGGATTAGGCTGAGGGTGAGGGTGAGGGTTAGGATTAGGGTTAGTGAGAGGTTTTTGGTTAGGTTAAGGGTTAGGATGAGGGTTAGGGTGAGGGCTAAGGTTAGGTTTAGGTTGAGGTTAGATTTATTGTGAGGTTTAGCATTAGGGTTAGGGTTAGGGTGATGGTGAGGATAAGGTTTAGGGTGAGGGTTAGGGTGAGGAATAGGGTTAGGGATAGGGTTAGGGTTAGGGTGACTGTTAGCTTGAGGGTTAGGTTTAGGGTTAGGGTTAAGGTTTCTGGTGAGGGTTAGGGTTCAGTTTAGGTTTAGGTTAAGGGTTTCGTGTTTGGGTTAGGGTTAGGGTTAAGGTGAGGTTTAGGGTGAGGGTGAGGGTTAGGTTTAGGTTTATGGTGTGGGTAAGTGATAGTGTGAAGGTTAGGGTGAGTGTTAGAGTTAGCAGTAGGGTTGGGGTGAGGATGAGGGTTAGGGTTAGGGTTAGCGTGTTTTAGGGTTAGGGTGAGGGTTAGGGTTAGGGTGAGCGTTAAGGTTAATGTGAGGGTTAGGTTTAGGGTGAGGATAAATTAAGGGTGAGGGTGAGGGTTAGGGTTACTCTTAGGGTGAGGTTTAGTTTTAGGTTTAGTGTTAAGGTGAGGGTAAGTGTGAGGGTTAGGGTTAGGCTTAGGGTTAAGTTGAGGTTGAGGGTGAGGGGCAGGGCTAGCCGTGAGGGTGAGGATTAGGGTGAGGGTTAGGTTTACGGTTAGGGTTAGGGTTATTGTTAGGGTAAGTGTTGGGAGAAGATGAGGATAATGGTGAGTGTGAAGTTTAGGGTTAGGATTAGGGTTAGGGTGAGCCTGTGGGTGAGGGTGAAGGTGAGGGTTAGGGTGAGGGTTAGGCTAATGGTTGGGGTAAGGCTTAGGTTTAGGGTGATGTTTAGGGTGAGGGTGAGGGTAAGGGTGAGGCTGAGGGTTTGGTTGAGCGTTTGGATTAGGGTTAGGGTGAGGTTGAGTGTTAGGTTGAGTGTTAGGGTTAGGTTTAGGGTGAGGGTGAGTGTGAGGGTAAGGGTTAGGGTTAATGTTAGGCTTAGGTTAACCTGTGGGTGAGGGAGAGTGTGAGGGTTAGGGTTAGGGTGATTGTGAGGGTTAGGTTTAGGGTTAGTGTGAGGTGTAAGGTGAGGGTTAGGGTTAGAATTAGGGTTAGGGTTAGAATTAGAGTTCGATTTAGGCTGAGTGTGAGTGTGAGGGTTAGGGTTAGGGTTAGGCTTATGCTTAGGTTTAGGCTGAAGGTGAGGGTGAGGGTAAGACTGAGAGTTAAGGTGTGTGTTAGGGTTAGGTTTAATGTAAGGGTTAGGGTGAAAGTGAGTGTTAGGGTGCGGTTGAGGGTTAATGTTACGGTTAGAGTTAGGGTCAGGGTTAGGTTAAGGGTTAGGTTGAGACTTAGGATGTGGGTAGGGTTAGGGTTAGGGAGAGGTTTAGGGTTAGTTTGAGGGTTAGGGTTAGGGATAGGGTGAGGGTTAGGATGAGGGTTAGGGTGAGGGTAAGGTTTAGGGTGAGAGTGAGTTTGAGTGTCAGGGTTAGGGTTAGGGTTAGTGTTAGGGTGAGGGTGAGGTTTAGGTTTACTGTTAGGGTTTGGGATAGGGTTAGGTTCAGGGTTCGGGAGACGGTTAGGATGAGGGTTAGGATGAGGTTTAGGTTTAGGGTGAGGGTTAGGTTTAGGGTGAGGATAAGTGTGAGGTTGAGGTTTAGGGTTAGGGTTAGGGCTAGAGGTAGGATGAGGGTTATTGTTAGTGTTAGGATTAGGTTTAGAGAGAGGGTTAGGATGAGGGTTAGGGTAAAGGTTAGGGTTAGGGTTAAAGGTTAGGGTGAGGGTTAGGGTCAGGGTGAGTGTTAGGGTGAGTGTGAGGGTTAGAGTTAGCATTAGGTTTAGGGTGAGGTATAGGGTTAGGTTTAGGTTTAGGGTGAATGCTAGGGTATCGGTGAGGGTTAGGGTTAGGGTGAAGGTGAGGGTTAGGTTTAGGGTTAAGCTGATGGTTTGGGTGAGGTATAGGGTTAGGAGTAGTGTTAGGTTTAGAGTTAGGTGACTGATAGGGTTAGGTTTAGGGTGAGGGTTAGGGTGAGGATGAGGGTGAGTGTTAGGTTGAAGGTGAGGATTTGAGAAAGTATGAGGTTTAGGGTTAGGATGAGGGTTAGGGTTGGGTGAGTGTTAGGGTGACAGTGAGGGTTAGGGTTAGGGTTGGGTTTAGGGTTAGGGTTGGGTTTAGGGTTAGGGTGAGGGGTAGGGTGAGGGGTAGGGTTAGGATTAGGGTGAGGGATAGGGTTAGTGTGAGGGTTAGGGTTAGGGTGAGGTTTAGGGTTACATTGAGGGTTCATGTTAGGTTTAGGCTTAGTGTTAGGGTGAGGGTAAGTTTTAGGTTGAGGGTTAGGTTTAGGGTGAGGTTTAGGGTTAGTATGAGGGTTAGGGCTAGATTGAGGTTAAGGGTGGGGGTTAGGGTTAGGGTGATGTTTAGGGTGAGGGTGAGTGTTAGGGTGAGGGTGAGGGTTCACTTGAGGGTTTGGGTTAGGGTTAGGGTGAGGTTGAGGGTGAGGGTGAGACTTAGGGTTAGGTTTAGTGTGACAGTGAGTGTGAGGATTAGGGATAGTGTTAGGCTTAGGTTTAGGGTTAGGCTGAGGGTGATTGTGAGCATGATGGTTAGGGTTAGGGTGAGGATTAGGATTAGTGTGAGGGTTAGCGTTAGGGTTAGGGTTAGGTTTAGGTTGGAGGTTAGGTTTAGGGTGAGGGTTAGCGTTAGGGGTAGGGTTAGGTTGAGGGGGAGGGGGAGATTTAGGTTTAGGATTAGGTTTAGGATGAGCCTGTGGGTGAGGGTGAGGTTTAGGGTTAGGGTGAGGGTTAGGCTAAGGTTTAGGGTGAGGGTTAGTTTTAGGTTGATGTTTAGGTTGAGGGTTTGGGTTAGGGTTTGGGTGAGTGAGAGGGTTAGGATTAGTGTTTGGGTTAATTTTAAGGTGAGGGTGAGTGTGAGCGTTAGGTTTAGGGTTATTGGTAGGCTTAGGTTTAAGCTGAGGGTGAGGGTGAGTGTGAGGGTTAGGGATAGTGTTAGGCTTAGGTTTAGGGTTAGGCTGAGGGTGACTGTGAGCATGATGGTTAGGGTTAGGGTGAGGCTTAGGGTTAGGGTGAGGGTTAGCGTTAGGGTTAGGGTTAGGTTTAGGTTGGAGGTTAGGTTTAGGGTGAGGGTTAGCGTTAGGGGTAGGGTTAGGTTCAGGGGGAGGGTGAGGTTTAGGTTTAGGATTAGGTTTAGGATGAGCCTGTGGGTGAGGGTGAGGTTTAGGGTTAGGTTGAGGGTTAGGCTAAGGTTTAGGGTGAGGGTTAGTTTTAGGTTGATGTTTAGGTTGAGGGTTTGGGTTAGGGTTAGGGTGAGTGAGAGGGTTAGGATTAGTGTTTGGGTTAGGTTTAAGGTGAGGGTGAGTGTGAGCGTTAGGTTTAGGGTTATTGATAGGCTTAGGTTTAAGCTGAGGGTGAGGGTGAGTGTGAGGGTTAGGGTTATTTTGAGTGTGAGCATTAGGGTTAGGTTTTGGGTGAGGTTGAGAATGAGAGTTAGGTTGAGGGTTAGGGTTTGGGTTAGGGTGAGGGTTAGATGAGGTTGAGGGTTAGGGTTAGGGTGTGGGTTAGGTTTAGGGTGTGGGTGAGGGTTAGCGTTAGGGTGAGCGTTAGGATTTGAGTGCGGATTAGGGTGAGGGTTAGGCTTAGGGTGATGTTTAGGGTGAGGTTGAGGGTTGGTTTTAGGATTTGCGTTAGGTTTAGGGTGAGGTTGAGGGTGAGGGTGAGGCTTAGGGTTAGAGTTAGGGTGAGAGTGACTGTGAGGGTTAGGGTTAGGGTTAGGCTTTAGGCTAAGTGTTAGCCTGAGGTTGAGGGTGAGGGTGATGGTTAGGGTTATGGTGAGAGTTAGGGTTAGGGTTAGGGTGAGGGATAGGGATAGTGTGGGGGTTAGGGTTAGGGTGAGCCTTAGAGTTACTGTGAGGGTTCATGTTAGGTTTAGGCTTAGGGTTAGGGTGAGGGTAAGTGTTAGGTTGAGTGTTAGGTTTAGGGTGAGGTTTAGGGTTAGTATGAGGGTTAGGGCTAGTGTGAGGGTAAGGTTCAGGGTTAGGGTTAGGGTGATGTTTAGGGTGAGGGTGAGGGTTAGGGTGAGGGTGAGGGTGAGGATTCAGTTGAGGGTTTAGGTTAGGGTTAGGGTTTGGTTGAGACTTAGGGTTAGGTTTAGGGTCAGGGTGAGTTTGAGGTTTAGGGTTAGGGTTAGGCTTAGGTTTAGGGTTAGGCTGAGTCTGACTGTGAGCTTCATGGTTAAGGTTACGGTGAGCATTAGTGTTAGGCTTAGGGTGAGGGTAAGGGTTGGGTTGAGTGTTAGGGTTTGGGTGAGGGTTAGCGTTAGGTTTAGGGTTTGGGTTAGGTTGGAGGTTAGTGTTAGAGTGAGGGTTAGCATCAGGGGTAGGGTAAGGTTGAGGGTAAGGGTGAGGGTTTGGGTTAGGATTAGGTTTAAAGTGAGCCTGAGTGTGAGGGTCAGGGTGAGGGTTAGGGTTAGGGTGAGGGTTAGGCTAAGGGTTAGGGTGAGTGTTAGGTTTAGGGTGATGTTTAGGTTGAGGGTGAGGGTTAGAGTTAGGGTGAGGGTGAGGCTTCCTTGAGGGTTTGAGTTAGGGTTAGTTTGAGGGTGCGGGTGAGTGAGAGGGTTAAGTTTAAGGTTAGGATTAGGTTTAGGGTGAGGGTGAGTGTGGGAGTTAGGGTTAGGTTATTGTTAGGCTTAGGTTTAAGCTGAGGGTGAGGGTTATTGTCAGGGTTAGGGTTATGTTGAGTGAGAACATTAGGGTTAGTTTTAGGGTGAGGTTGTGGTTGAGGGTTAGGGCGAGGGTTAGGGTTTGGGTTAGGGTGAGGGTTAGATGAGGGTGAGGGTTAGGGTTAGGGTGAGGATTAGGGTTAGGGTGAGGGTGAGGGTTAGCTTTAGGGTGAGGGTAGAGTTATCGTGCGGATTAGGGTTAGTGTTAGGGTTATGGTGATGTTTATGGTGAGGGCAAGGGTTGATTTGAGGATTTGCGTTAGGTTTAGAGTGAGGTTGAGGGTGAGGGTGAGGCTTAAGGTTAGGGTTAGGTTGAGGGTGACACTGAGGGTTTGGGTTAGGGTTAGGCTTTAGGCTGAGGGTGAGGGTGAGGGTTAGGGTTAGGGTGAGGGTTAGGGTTAGGGTTAATGATAGGGTGATATTTAGGGTGAGGGTTAGTGTGAGAGTTAGTGTTAGGTTTAGGCTTAGTGTTAGAGTGAGTGTAAGGGTTAGGTTGAGGGTTAGGGTTAGCGATAGGTTGAGGGTTGGGATGAGGGTTAGGGTGAGGGTAAGGTTTACTGTGAGGGTTATGGTGAGTGTGAGGGTTAGGGTTAGGGATAGGGTTAGAGTGAGGGTGAGGTTTAGGGTTACGGTAAGGGTTATGGTTAGGGTTAGGTTAAGGGTTAGGGAGAGGGTGAGGATGAGTGTTAGGTTGAGGGTTCGGGTTAGGGTTCGTGTTAGGGTTATGGTGAGGGTGGGGGTGAGGGTGAGAGTGAAGGTTAGGGTTAGATTTAGGATAAGGGTGAGGATTAGGGTTAGGACTAGGGTTAGGTTTATGTTTAGGCTGAGGATGAGTCTGAGGGTGTGGGTGAGGATTACGGTTAGGTTGAGTGTTAGAGTTAGGGTTAGGGTGAGGGTTTGGGTTAGTGTTCAGTTTAGGATGAGAATTAGTTTGAGGGGTACAGTTACGGTTAGAATGAGTGTTAGGTTTAGCGTTAGGGTTAGGGATAGGGTTGGTTTACGGTGAGGTTTAGGATGAAGGTTAGGGTTAGGTTTAGGTTTTTAGTGAGGGTTAGGGTGCAGGTTATGGTTAGAGTTAGGGTTAGGGTGAGGGTTAGGGTCAGGGTGAGGGTTATTGTTAGGGTTAGATTTCCGGTGAGAGTAAGGGTTAGCATGAGGTTAAGGGTGAGTGTGAGGGTTAGAGTTAGCATTAGCGTTAGTGTGAGGTTTAGGGTGAGGGTTAGGGTTAGGTTTAGGGTTAGGGTGAGGTGAGGGTGAGGGTGATTGTGAGGTTTATGGTTAGGGTGAGAGATAGGTTTAGCGTGAGGATTAGGGTTAGGGTTAGGGTGAGGGTTAGCATGAGGGTTAAAGTGAGGCTTAGGTTTTGGGTGAGGGTGAGTTTGAGGGTTAGGCTAAGGGTTAGGGTTAGGATTAGTGTGAGGGCGAAGTTGAGGGTTAGTGTTAGCAATCGCGTTAGGTTTAAAGTTTGGCTGAGGGTGAGTGTGACGGTGAGAGTGACAGTTAGGGTTAGGGTTAGGGTGAGGGTTAGGGTTAGGGTGAGGGTTAGGGTGCGCATAAGGCTAAAGGTTAGGGAGAGGGTGAGGGTTAGGTTTAGGGTTCGGGTGAGGGTTAGGGTGAGGTTTAGGGTTAGGGTTATGGTTAGGGTTAAGGTGAGGGTGAGGGTGAGGGTTAGTGTGAGGGTTAGTGTTAGGGTGAGGGTTATAGTGAGTGTTACGGTTAAGGTGAGGTTGCGGGTTAGGTGAGGTTTAGCATTAGGGTCAGGGTTAGGATATGAGTTAGGGTGATGGTAAGTGTTGGGGGGAGGATTAGGGTTAGGGTGAAGTTTAGGGTGAGGTTTAGGGGTAGTGTTAGGGTTAGGGTTAGGGAGAGTTTAAGGGTTAGGTTGAGGGTTAGTGTGAGGGTGAGTGTTAGTGTTAGCATTAGGGTTAGTGTGAGGGTTAGGGTGAGTGTTAGGGTTAGGTTAGGGTCAGGGTTAGGGTTAGGGTGAGGGTTAGGGTTGGGTTAGGGTGAGGGTTAGATGCGGGTTAGGGTTACGGTTAGGTTGAGGGTTAGGTTTAGGGTGAGGGTTATGGTTAGGATTAGGGTTAGGGTGAGGGCTAGGGTGAGGGTGAGGGTTAGGGTTAGGGTGAGGCTTAGGGTTAGGTTGAGGGTTAGGTTTAGTTTGAGGGTTAGGGTGAGGGTAAGGTTAAAGTTTACGGTGAGGGTGAGTGTTAGAGTTATGGTTAGGGTGAGGGTTAGGGTGAGGTTTAGGTTTATGTTTATGGTTAGGGTTAGCATGAGGGTGAGCGTGAGGGTGACAGTGAGGCTTAGGGTGAGTGTGAGTTTGAGTGTGAGCGTTAGGCTTAGGGTTAGTGTGAGGGTGAAGGTGAAGGTTAGTGTTAGGAGTAGGGTTAGGTTTACATTTAGGCTGAGGGTGATCGTCAGGGTGAGGGTGACTGTTAGGTTTAGGGTTAGGTTGAGGTTTAGGGTTACTGTGAGGGTTAGGGTGAGTGTAATGTTAAAGGTTAGGGTGAGGGTTAGGCTTAGGGTTAGGGTGAGGGTTAGGTTGAGGATGAGGGTGAGTGTTAGAGTGAGTGGTATGGTGAGGTGTAGGGTTAGGGTTAGGGTTAGGGTGAGGGTTACGGTTAGTGTGAGGCTTAGGGTTAGGGTGAGGTTTAGGGTTACTGTGAGGGTTCATATTAGGTTTATGCTTAGTGTTAGGGTGAGGGTAAGGGGTAGGTTGAGGGTTAGGTTTAGGGTGAGGTTTAGGGTTAGAATGAGGGTTAGGGCTAGGGTGAGGTTTAGGGTAAGCGTTCGGGTTGGGTGATGTTTAGGGTGTGGGTGAGGGTTAGGGTGAGTGTGAGAGTGAGGGTGAGTGTTCAGTTGAGGGTTTGAGTTAATGTTAGGGCGAAGTTGATGATGAGGGTGAGACTTAGGGTTAGGTTTAGTGTGAGGGTGAGTGTGAGGGTTAGCGATAGGGTTAGGCTTAGGTTTAGAGTTATGCTGAGGGTGACTGTGAGCGTGAGGGTTATGGTTAGGGTGAGGGTTAGTGTTAGGGTGAAGGTAAGGGTTGGGGTGAGTGTTAGGGGTAGGGTGAGGGTTATCGTTAGGTTTAGGGTGAGGGTTAGGGTTAGGTTGGAGGTTAGGGTTAGGGTGAGGGTTAGCGTTAGTGTTAGGGTTAGGGTTAGGTTGGAGGTTAGGGGTAGGATGTGGGTTAGCATTAGGGGTAGGGGTAGGGGTAGGTTGAGGGTGAGGTTGAGGGTTAGGGTTAGGATTAGGTTTAGGGTGAGGGTGAGGGTGAGGGTTAGAGTTAGGGTGAGGGTTAGGCTAACTGTTAGGGTGAGGGTTAGGTTTAGGGTGATGATTAGGTGGAGGCTGAGAGTTAGGTTGAGGTTGAGGGAGAGGGTTCGGTTGAGGATTTGGGTTAGGGTTAGGTTGAGGGTGAGGGTGAGTGAGAGCGTTAGATTTATGGTTAGGATTAGGTTTAGGGTGATGCGGACTGTGAGGGTTAGGGTTGGGGTTATTATTAGGCTTAGGTTTAAGCTGAGGGTGAGTGTGAGTGTGACCGTTAGTGTTATGTTGAGTGTGAGCATTAGGGTTAGGGTTAAGGTGAGGGTGAGGTTGAGGGTTAGGGTGAGGGTTAGGGTGTGGGTTAGGTTGAGGGTTAGATGAGTATGAGGGTTAGGGTTAGGGTGAGGGTTAGGGTGAGGGTTCGGGTGAGGTTTAGCATTAGGGTGAGGGTTAGGGTTATGCTGCGGATTAGGGTGAGGATTAGTGTTAGGGTGATGTTTAGGGTGAGGTTAAGGGTTAGGTTGAGGGTGAGGGTGAGGGTTGGTTTGAGAGTTTGCGTTAGGTTTAGAGTGAGGTTGAGGGTGAGGGTGAGGCTTAGGGTTAGGGTTAGGGTGAGGGTGACTGAGGGTTAGGTTTAGGGTTAGGCTTAGTCTGAGGGTTAGTTTGAGGGTGAGGGTGAGGGTTAGGGTTAGGGTTAATGATAGGGTGATTTTTAGGGTGAGGGTTAGTGTGAGAGTTAGTGTTAGGTTTAGGATTAGTGTTACAGTGAGTGTAAGGGTTTGTTTGAGGGTTAGGGTTAGGGATCGGGTGAGGGTTAGGGTGAGGGTTAGGGTGAGGTGAGGTTAGGTTGATTGTGAGGTTTTTGATTAGGGTGAGAGATAGGTTTAGGGTGAGGGTTAGGGTTAGTGTTAGGGTGAGGGTGAGCGTGAGGGTGACAGTGAGGCTTAGGGTGACGGTGAGGGTAAGGGTTAGGGTTAGGATTAGGGTTAGGGTGAGGGATAGGGTGAAGTTTAGGGTTAGGGTTACGGTTAGGGTTAGGGTGAGGGTGAGGTTTAGGATTAGGGTGAGGGTTATTGTTAGGGTTAGGGTTAAGGTTACAGTTAATGTGAGGTTGCGGGTGAGGTGAGGTTTAGCGTTAGGGTTAGCATTAGAGTGAGGGTTAGGTTGAGGGTAAGTGTTTTGGTGAGGGTTAGGGTTAGGGTGAGGGTTAGGGTTTGGGTTAGGGTGAGGGTTAGATGAGGGTCTCGGTTAGGGTTACGTTGAGGTTTAGGCTTAGGGTGAGTGTTATGGTTAGGATTAGGGTTAGGTTGAGGGCTAGGATGAGGGTGAGGGTTTGGGTGAGTGTTAGGGTTAGGGTTAGGGTGAGGGTTAGGGTTAGGGTGAGGGTTAGGGTTAGTGTGAGGGTTAGGGTGAGGGTAAAGTTAAAGTTTAGGGTGACGGTGAGGGTTAGGGTTAGGTTTAGGGTGAGGGTTAGGGTGAGGGTGAGTGTGTGGGTTAGGGTTAGGATTAGGGTTAGGGTGAATTTTATGGTGTCGGTGAGGGTTAGGGTTAGGTTGTAGGTGAGGGTTAGGTTTAGGGTTAAGCTCAGGATTTCGGTGAGGTTTAGGGTTAGGAGTACTGTTAGGTTTAGTGTTAGTCTGAGGGTGAGGGTGACTGATAGGGGTAGGTTTAGGGTGAGGGTTAGGGTGAGGATGAGGATGAGTGTTAGAGTGACGGTGAGGGATCGGGAGAGTGTGAGGGTTAGGGTTTGGGTGAGGGTTAGGGTTGGGTGACTGTGAGAGTGAAGGTGAGGGTGAGGGTTATGGTTGGGTTTAGTGTTAGAGTGAGGGTTAAGGTGAGTGGTATGGTTAGGGTTACGGTTAGGGTGAGGGTTAGGGTTAGTGTGAGGGTTAGGGTTAGGGTGAAGTATAGGGTTACTGTGAGGGTTCATGTTAGGTTTAGGATTAGTGTTAGGGTGAGAGTAAGGGTTAGGTTGAGGGTTAGGTTTATTGTGAGGTTTAGGGTTAGTATGAGTGTTAGGGCTAGAGTGAGGGTTAGGGTGAGGTTTAGGATTAGGATTAGGGTTAAATTGAGGGTGAGTGTGAGTGTGTGGGTTAGGGATAGGGTTAGGCTGAGGGTGAATGTGAGCGTGATGGTTAGGGTTAGGGTGAGGGTTAGGTTTAGGGTGAGGGTTAGCGTTAGGGTTAGGGTGAAGGTTAGATTTAGGTTGGAGGATAGGGTTAGGGTGAGGGTTAGCGTTAGGGGTAGGGTTAGTTTGAGGGTGAGGGTGACTGTTAGGGTTGGGATTAGATTTAGGGTGAACCTGAGGGTGAGGGTGAAGGTGAGCGTTAGGTTTAGGGTCAGGGTTAGGCTAAGGTTCAGGGTGAGGGTTAGGTTTACCGAGATGTTTAGGTTGAGGTTTAGGGTGAGGGTGAGGATTCGGGTTCGGTTGAGGGTTTGGGATAGGATTAGCGTGAGGGTGAGGGTCAGGGTGAGTGAGAGGGTTAAGTTTAGGTTTAGGATTAGGTTTAGGGTGAGGGTGAGTGTGAGGGTTAGGGTTAGGGTTATTGTTAGTCTTAGGTTTATGCTGAGGGTGAGGGAGATTGTGAGGGTTATGGTTAAGTTGAGTGTGTGCATTAGGGTTAGGTTTAGGGTGAGGGGTAGGGTCAGGGTTAGGGTTAGGGTTAGGGTGGTGGTTAGAGTTAGGGATAGGGTTAGAGTTAGAGTTATGGTTAAAGTGAGGGTTAGTGTGAGGGTGACCAATAGGGTTAGTGTTATGGTAAGTGATAGTGTGAGGGTGAGGGTGAGGGTTATGATGAGGGTTAGTGACAGGGTTGGGCTAGGGGTTAGGGTTTGGCATAGGTTAGGGTGAGGGTTAGGGTGAAGGTTAGGATGAGAGCGAGGTTTAGGGTAATCGTGAGTGTTAGAGTGATGGTTAGAATGAGGATTAGGGTTAGGGTTAGGCTTAGGGTGAAGTTGAGGGTTAGAGTTTGGGTGAAGGTGAGCGTTAGTGTTATGTTTAGGGTTAACCTTAGGTTGAGGGTGAGGGTTAGGATTAGGGTTAGGGTTAGGATTAGGGTTAGGGTTATTGTTAGGGTTAGGGTGACGGTTAGGGTAAGGGTAAGGGCTAGGGTTAGGGTGAGGTTAAGGATTAGGGTGAGGGTGATGGTTAGTGTTAGGTTTAGGGTGAGGGTGAGGGTCAGGGTTAGGGTTAGGTTTAGGATGACTGCTAGGTTGAGGGTTAGGGTTAGGTTTAGGGTGAGATTAAGGGTTAGTGTGATTGTTACGGTTAGTCTTAGGGTGAGGGTAAGGGTTAGGGTGAGGGTGAGGATTAGGGTAAGGTTTAGAGTTATGGTGAGGGTTAGGTTGAGGGTTAGGTTTTGGTTGATGGTTAGGGTGAGGCTGAGATTTATGGGGTGGGTTAGGGTTAGGGTTAGGGTTAGTGTTAGGGTGAGTGTTAGTGTGACGGTAAGGGTTAGTGTGAGTGTTAGGGTTAGGGTTAGGGTGAGGGTTAGGGTTAGGATTAGGGTGAGGTTAAGGGTTATTGTGAGTATTAGGGTTAGGTTGAGGGTTAGAGTGAGGGTGAGGATTAGGGTTAATGTTAGGCTGAGGGTGAGGGTGAGGGTTAGGGTTAGGGTTTGGGTTAGAGTTAGGATGAGGGTTAGGGTGAGGAGTATGGTTAGGGTTAGGGTGAGGGTGAGGGTTAGGTTTATCTTTAGGGTTAGGTTTAGGGTTAGGTTGAGGGTGAGGTTGAGGTGAGGGTTAGTATTTGTTTGAGGGTTAGGGTTTGAGTTAGGGTTAGGGTGAGGGTTAGGTTTAGAGTTAGGGATAGGATGAGGTTTATGGTGAGGGGTAGGGTTAGGTTTACGGTGAGGGTTAGGGTTAGTGTGAGGGTTAGGTTAAGGGTTAGGTTTAGAGTTAGGGTGAGGTTAAGGTTTAGGGTGAGAGTTTGGGTGAGGGTAAAGGTTAGGTTTAGGGTTAGTGTTAGGGTGATGGTTAGTGTGAGGGCTAGGGTGAGGGTTAGGGTTAGGGATTGGGTGAGGGTTAGGTTGAGGGTAAGAGTTCAGGTGAAGATTAGGGTGAGGGTGAGGTTTAGGTTTAAGGTGAGGCTGAGGGGTAGGGTGAGTTGTAGGATTATTGTTAGGGTTAGGGTAAGGTTTAGGATGAGGGTTTTGGTTAGTGTTATGGTTAAGTTTAGGGTGAGGTTTAGGTTGAGGGTGAGGGTTTGGATTAGGGTAAGTCATAGAGTTAGTTTGAGGGTTGGAGGTAGGTTGAGGGTTATGGTGAGGGCTAGGGTGAGCGTGAGGTTTAGGGTTAGGTTTAGTGATAAGGATATCATTAGGGTTAGGGTTAGGTTTAGGGTTAGGGTAAGGGTTAAGGGGAGGGTTAAGGTGAGGTTTAAGGTTAGGGGTAGGGAGAAATTTAGGTTTATTTTTAGGGTGTGATGTAGGTTTAATGTGAGGGGTAGGGTTAGGTTTAGGGTTAGAGTTAAGGTGAGGGTAAGTGTTCGGGTGAGGGTTAGGGTGATGGTAAGGTTTAGGGTGAACATTAGGTTCAGGGTCAGGGTTAGGTTTAGCTTTAGGTTTAGGGTGAGTGTTAGGGTTAGTGTGAGGGTTAGGGTGAGGTTGAGGGTTAGGGTTAGGCTTAGGCTGAAGGTGAGCGTGAGGTTTAGGGTTGGGGTTATGGTTAGGATTACGTTTGAGTGATAGGGTGAGGGTTAGGGTTAACATTAGTGTTAGGGTGAGGGTGAGGGTTAGGGTTAGGATTAGAGTGAGGTTCAGGGTTATTGTGAGTGTTAGGATTCGTTTGAGAGATAGGGTGAGGGTGAGGGTTAGGATTAGGCTTAGGCTGAAGGTGAAGGTGAGGTTTAGAGTTAGGGTTTGGGTTAGGGTTAGGATGAGGGTTAGCGTGAGGAGTATGGTTAGGGTTAGAGTGAGGGTGAGAGTTAGGTTTAGCTTTAGGGTTATAGTTAGTGTTAGGCTGAGGGTGAGGGTGAGGGTTAGCGTTAGGGTTAGGATGAGGGTTAGGGTTAGGGTTAGGGTGAGGGTGAGGGTGAGGTTTAGGGTTATGGTTTTTTTTTTAGGCTGAGGGTGATGGTGAGTATAAGGGTTAAGGTGAGGGTTAGGTTGAGGTTGAGGGTTAGGGTAAGGGTGAGCTTTAGGGTGAGTGTTAGGATTAGGGTTAGGGTTACGATTAGGTTGAGGGATAGGGTGAGGGTTAGGGTTAATATTAGGGTTAGGGTTAGCGTTAGTGTTAGGGTTAGGTTTAGGGTTAGGGTTAGGGTTAGGGTTAGGTTGTGGGTAAGTGTTAGAGTGAGGGTTAGGATGAGGGTTAAGGTTAGTTTGAGGGTTAGAGTTAGGGTTAGGTTAGGGTGAGGGTAAGGATTAGGGTGAGCTTTAGGGTGAGGGTGAAGGTTACGGTTAGGATAAGGGTTAGGGATAGTGTGAGGGTTAGAGTTAGGGTTAGGGTTAGGGTGAGGCTAAAGCTTAGGGTTAGGTTTAGGTTGACGGTGAGGGTTAGTGTGAGGTTATTGTTAGGTTTAAGGTTTAAGGTGTAAGGTTTATGGTGAGGTCTAATGTGAGTTTGAGGGTTAGGGTGAGGATGAGCGTTTCGGTTAGGTAAGGGTTAAGATTAGGGTTAGGGTGAGGATTAGGGTGAGAGTCAGGGATAGGATGAAGTTTAGGGTTAGAGTGATGGTTAGGGTTAGTGTGAGGTTTAGGGTTAGGGTTAGGGTTAGGGTGAGGTTTAGGGTTCAGGTTTCCATTAGGGTTAGGGTCAGGGTTAGGGTGTTTTTGAGGGTTAGCGGTAGGGTTAGGGTTAGTGTTAGCGTGAGTGTTAGGGTTAGGGTTAGGATGAGGGTTAGGGGAAGCGGTAGAGTTAGGGTTAATGTTAGGATTAGGGTGACGGTTAGGGTGAGGTTAAGGATTAGGGTGAGGGTGATGGTTAGTGTTATGTTTAGGGTGATGGTGAGGGTGAGGGTTAGGGTTAGGGTGAGGGTGAGGCTGAGGGTGAGTGTTAGTGTTAGGTTAATGGTTAGTGTTAGGGTTAGTTTGAGGATTAGGGTGAGGTTTTGGGATAAGGTGACCGTTAGGTTTTGACTGAGTGTTAAGTTTAGGGTTAGGGTGAAGGTTAGGGTTAGTGGGATGTTTAGGGTGATGGTGAGGCTGAGGGTGAGATTTCGGGTTCTCGTGAGGGTTAGGGTTTGGGTGAGGGTTAGGGTTAGGCTGAGGGTTAGTGTGAGGTTGAAGGTTAGGGTGAGCATGAGGGGTAGGGTTAGGATTAGGGTGAGGTTTAGGTTTAGGGATAGTGTTAGGTGAGGGTTACAGGGAGGGATAGGGTTAGGGTTAGGGTTAGGGTGAGAGTTAGGATTACTGTGTGGGTTAGGGTTATGGTTAGAGTGAGGGTAAGGTTTAGGGTTAGGTTTAGTGTGAGGGTGAGGATTAGGGTTAGGTTTAGGGTTATGGGGAGAGTTAGGGTGAGTGTTAGGGTTAGGTTTAGGGTTAAGTTTAAGGTGAGGGTTTCGGTGAGGGTTAGGGTTAGGGCTAGGGTGAGGGTAAGGTTTAGAGTGAGGGTGAGGGTTAGGGTTAAGGTTAGGGTGTGGGATAGGGTGAGGGTTACGGTTAGGTTTAGGGTGAGGGTAAGTGTTAAGGTGAGGGTTAGGGTGAGGTTGAGTGTTAGGGTTAGGGTTAGGGGTAGGGTGAGGATTAGAGTTATGGTGAGGGTTAGTGTGAGGGTTTTGGTTAGTGTTAGAGTTAGGTCTAGGGTAAGTTTTAGGGTGAGGTTGAGGGTTAGTGTTAGGGTAAGTGTTACGGTAAGGGTAAGGATTAGGGTTAGGGTAAGGTTTAGGGTGAGGGTTAGGGTGAGTGATAGGGTGAGGGTTAGTTTGAGGGAAAGAGTTGTGGTGAGGTTTAGGGTGAGGGTGAAGGTTAGTGTTAGGGTTAAGATATGGTTTAGTGTGAGGGTGAGGATTAGGGTCAGGGTTAGGGTTAGGGTGAGGTTAGGGTGACGGTTTTGGTTAGTGTTAGGGTTATGGTGTGGGTTAGGGTGAGGGTGAGGGTTAGTATTAGGGTAGGGGTTAGGGTTACGGTGAGGGTTAGGGTTTGATTGAGGGTTAGAGTGAGTGCTAGGGTGAAGGTGAGGGTTAGCGTTAGGGTTAGGGTAAGAATTGGGGTTAGGGATAGGTTTAGGTTTAGGGTAAATTTTACAGTGAGGGTTAGGCTTAGGGTTAGGGTGAATGTTAGGGTTAGGGGGAAGGTGAGGGATAGGTTTAGTGTGAGGTTTAGTGTGAGGTTTAGTTTTAGGGTTAACGTGAGGGTAAGGGTCAGGGTGAGGGTTAGGGTGAGGGTGAGGTTTAGGGTAAGTGTGAGGTTTAGGGTGAGGGTTAGGGGTAGGGGTAGGGTTAGGGTTCGGTTGAGGTTTAGTGTGAGGGTTAGGATTAATGTTAGGGTTAGGGTTAGGGTGAGGTTTAGGGTTAGGATTAGGGTGAGGATTAGAATGAGGGTGAGTGTTAGCATGAGGGTTATGCTTAGTGTGAGGGTGACGGTTATAGTTAGGGTTAGGGATAGGATGAGGTTTAGGGTTAGGGAAAAGTTTACGGTGAAGGTTAGGGTGAGGGTTATGGTTAGGGTTAGGGTGAATGTTAGGGTTAGGGGTAGGCTGAGTGATAGGTTTTTTGTGAGGTTTAGGGTCAGGATTAGGGTTAGGGTTAAGGTGAGTATAAGGGTTAGGGTGAGGCTTAGGGTGAGGGTGATGGTTAGGGTTAGCATTAGTGTTAGGGTGAGGGTTAGGGTTAGGTTTAGTGTTAGGGATTGGGTTAGGGTGATGGTGAGGGTTAGGGTTAATATTAGGGTTAGTTTGAGGCTTAGCATGAAGTTTAGGTTTAATATTAGGGTTAGGGAAAGGGTGAGGGTTAAGGTTAGGGTTAGGGTGAGGGTTAGAGTTAGAGTTAGGGTTAGATTTAGGGTGAGGGTAAGTGTTAAGGTGAGGGTTAGGGTGAGGGTGATAGATAGGGTTAGAATAAGGGTTAGGGTGAGGTTGAGGTTTATGATTAGCATTAGGGTTAGGGTGAGGGTTCGGGTGACTATTAGGGTTAGGGTTGGGGTGAGTGTGAGTGTGAGGGTTAGGGTGAGAGTGAGGGATAGGGTTGGGTTAGGGATAGAGTGAGGGTTAGGGTGAGGGCTAGGCTTAGGGTGAGGGTTAGGTTGTGGGTGAGGTTGAGGGTGAGGTTTTCTCTTACATAATTTTTGGGTTATGTTTAGGGTTAGGGTTAGGTTTAGGGTTAGGGTGAGGGTTAATATTAGGGTTAGGGATAAGATGAGTATTAGCTTGAGGGTTCGGTTAGGGGTTAGGTGAGGGTTAGGATTAGTGTGAGGGTTAGGTTAAGGGTTAGGCTTAGGGTTGGGGTGAGGGTAAGTGTTAGGGTGATGTTTAGGGTGAGGGTGAGGATTAGGGTTAGGGTTAGGGTTAAAGTGTGAGTTAGGGTGAGGGTTAGGGTTAGGGTTCGGGTGAATGTTAGGGTTAGGGTTAGTGTTAGGGTGTGGGTGAGTGTGAGGTTGAGGGTTAGGGTTAGGGTTAGAGTTAGGGTGAGGGTTATGGTTATGATTATGGTTAGGGTTAGGGTTAGGTTGAGGATGAGGGTGAGGGTGAGGGTTAGTATTTGGGTGAGGGTTAGGTTTGGATTTAGGGATAGGATGAGGTTTAGGGTAAGGGGTGGGTTTAGGTTTACGGTGAGGGTTAGGTTTAGTGTGAGGTTTAGGTTAAGGGTTAGGTTTAGAGTTAGAATGGGGTTAAGGGTTAGGGTGAGAGTGACGGTGAGTGTAAGGGTTAGGTTTAGGGTTAGAGTTGGGGTGAGGGTTAAGGTGAGGCTTATAGGGTTTGGGTTTGGGTTAGGGTGAGGGTGAGTGTTAGGGTCAGGGATAGGGTGAGTGTTAGGTTGAGGCTAAGAGTTAAGGTGAGGGTTAGGGTGAGTTTGAGGGTTAGGGTTAGGGTTAGGGTGAGGGGTAGGGTGAGGGGTAGGTTTAGGGTTAGGGTTAGGGTGAGGTTTAGGCTGAGGGTTTTGGTTAGTTGTATGGTTAGGTTTAGGGTTAGGGTTAGGTTGAGCGTGAGGGTTTGGGTTAGGTTAAGTGTTAGGGTTAGGTTGAGTGTTGGGGTTAGGTTGAGGGTTACGGTGAGGGTTTGGGTGAGGGTGAGGGTTAGCTTTAGTGTTAGTGATATGGTGATGATTAGGGTTAGGGTTAGGTTTAGGGTTAGGGTAAGGGTTAAGGTGAGGATTAGGGTGAGGGTTAGGGTTAGGGTAGGGAGAATGTTAGGTTTAGTGTTAGGGTGACCTGTAGGTTTAGTGTGAGGGGTAGGTTTAGGTTTAGGGTTTGAATTAAGGTGAGGGCAAGTGTTAGAGTGAGGGTTAGGGTGAGGGTGAGGGTTAGGGTGAGCATTAGGGTTAGGGTCAGGTTTAGGTTTAGCTTTAGGTTTAGGGTGAGTGTTAGGGTTAGTGTGAGAGTTAGGGTGAGGTTGAGGGTAAGGGTTAATGTGAGGGTTAGGTTGAGGTTGAGGGTTAGGGTAAGGGTGAGCTTTATGGTGACGGTTAAGGTTAGAGTTAGGGTTAGGATTAGGTTCAGGGATAGGGTGAGGGTTAGGGTTAATATTAGGGTTATGGTTAGGGTTAGGGTTAGGGCTAGGTTGTGGGTAAGTTTTAGAGTGAGGTTTAAGATGAGGGTTAGGGTTAGTTTGAGGGTTAGAGTTAGTGTTAGGGTTAGGGTGAGGGTAAGGATTAGGGTGAGGTTTAGGGTGAGGGTGAGGTTTAGGGCTAGGATGAGTGTTAGGGTTAGTATGAGGGTTAGAGTTAGGGTTAGGGTTAGGGTGAGGGTAAGGCTTAGGGTTACGTTTAGGGTGACAGTGAGGGTTAGTGTGAGGGTTATTGTTAGGTTTAGGGTAAGGTTTATGGTGAGGTCTAATGTGAGGTTGAGGGTTTGGGTGAGGGTGAGAGTGAGGGTGAACGTTTCGGTTAGGTAACGGTCAAGATTAGGGTTAGGGTGAGGATTAGGGTGAGGGTCAGGGATAGGAGGAAGTTTAGGGTTAGAGTGATGGTTAGGGTTAGTGTGAGGTTTAGGGTTAGGGTTAGGGTTAGGGTGAGGTTTAGGGTTTGGGTTTGCATTAGGGTTAGGGTGAGGGTTAGGGTGTTTTTGAGGGTTAGGGGTAGGGTTAGGTTTAGTGTTAGGGTGAGGGTTAGGGTTAGGGTTAGGGTTAGGATGAGGGTTAGTGTAAGGGGTAGGGTTAGGGTTAGGGTGAATGTTAGGATTAGGGTGACGGTTAGGGCAAGGGTAAGGGTTAGGGTTATGGTGAGGGTTAGGTTTAGGGTTAGGGTTAGGGTGAGAGTGAGGGTTAGGGTTAGGGTTAGGGTTAGGGTGAGGTTTAGGGTTAGGGTTAGGGTTAGTGTAAGGGATAGATTTAGGGTGAAGGTTAGGGTTAGGATTAGGATTACGGTTAGGGTGAGGCTTAGGGTTAGGTTTAGGATGAGGGTTAGGGTTAGGTTTAGGGTGAGGTTTAGGTTTAGGGTGAGGTCTACGATGAGGATGAGGGTTAGGATGAGTGTGAGAGTGAGGTTGAGGGTTTTGGTTAGGTAAGGGTTAGGGTTAGGGTTAGGGTGAGGATTAGGGTGAGGTTGAGGTTTAGGTTGAGGATTATGGTTAGGGTGAGGGTTAGCATGAGTTTGAGGTTTAGGTTGAGGTTTAGGGTGAGGGTGAGCGTGAAGGGTCACGTGAGGTTCAGGGTTCGGTTGTTGGCTAGGGTTAAGTTTAGGGTGAGGATTAGGGTGACGGTGAGGGTTAGGATTAAGGTTAGGGTGAGGGTTAGGTTTAGGGTGAGGCTTAGGATGAGATGTAGGTTTAGGGTTAGGGAGAGGGTTAGGGTTAGGGTGAAGGTTAGTGTTAGTTTGAGGGTTAGGGTGAAGGTGAGTTTGAGGTTGATGGTTAGGGTGAGGGTGATGGTGATGGTGAGGGTTAAGGGTAGGATTCGGGTTAGGTTTAGGGTGAGAGTTAGGGTTAGGGTTTGGGTTAGGGTGAGGGTGAGGGTGAGGGTGAGGGTTAGTGTTAGGGTTAGGGTGAGGGTTAGTGTGAGTGTTAGTTTTAGGGTTAGGGTAAGGGTAAGGTTTAGGTTGAGCGTTAGTTTTAGGTTTAGGGTTAGGGTGAAGGTGATGCTGAGGATTAAGGTTAGGGTTAGTGTGAGGATAAGGGTTAGGGTGAGGGTTTAGGTTAGAATAAGGTTTAGGGTGAGGGTTAGGATTAGGGTTAGGGTTATGGTAAGGGTTAGGGTTAGGGTAAGGGTTAGGGTGAGGCTTAGGGTTAGTGTTAGGGTTAGGGTGAGGGTTAGGCTTAGGATTAGGGTTAGGGTAAGGGTTAGGGTTAAGTTTAAGGTTAGGTTACGTTTAGGGTTAGTGTGAGGGTTAGGGTTAGGGTGGTGTTTAGGGAGACGGTGAGGGTTAGGGTGAGGGTGAGGTTGAGCGTGAGGTTTAGTGTGAGGGTGAGGGTGAGTGGCAGGGTGACAGTGAGGGTTAGGTTTAGGGTTAGGTTTAGGGTGAGGATTAGGGTGAGGGTGAGGGTTAGGGTTAGGTTGAGGGTTAGGGTTAGGTTTACGGTTAGGGTGAAGGTTAGGGTGAGAGTTAGGTTTAGGGTTAGGATGAGGGTTAGGCTTACTGTGAGGGTTATGATTAGGGTTTGGGTTAGTGTGAGGATAAGGTTTAGGGTAAGTGTTAGGTTGAGACTGTGTTAGCGTTAGGGTCAGGGTGAGGGTTAGGGTGTGGGTTAGGGTTCTTGTTAGGGCTGTGTGAGGGTTAGGTTGAGCGTAAGGATTAGGGTGAGGGTTAGTTTGATGGTGAGGGATAGGGTAATGAGAGTGAGGGTTAGGTTAAGTGTAAGGGTTAGGGTCAGGGTTAGGTTAAGGGTGAGCGTTAGGGTTAGCATTGGGGTTAGGGTTAGGATGATTGTTAGGGTTGGGGTTAGGGTGCAGGTTAGTGTTAGGGTTAGAGTGAGGGTAAGGGTCAGGTTTAGGGTTAGGATTAGGTTTAGTGTTAGGTTGAGGCTGAGGGTGAGGGTGAGTGTGAGTGTGAAGTTTAAGGTTAGGGTTAGGTTTAGGGTGAGGGTGATGTTTTTGTTTAGGAAACGTTAAGGATAGGTGTAGGGTGAGGATTAGGGTGGGGGTGAGGTTTAAGTTGAGGGTTATGGTTAGGGTGAGGGTTAGGGTTAGGGTTAGGGTGAGGGTTAGGGTTAGAGTGATGTTTAGTGTGACGGTGAAGGTGAGAGTGAGGGTTCGGGTGAGGGTTAGGGTTACAGTGAGGGTTAGGGTTAGGGTTACGGTTAGGATTAGGGTGAGGGTAAGGGTTTTATTGACATTTAGTTTGAGGGTGAGTGTTAGGGTTAGGTTTAGGCTTAGGGTGAGGGTTAGGTTGAGGGTTAGGGTTAGGGTTAGGGTGAGGGTTAGGGTGAGGATTAGGGTGAATTTTAGGGTTAGGGTTAGGGTTTGGCTTAGGGTGAGAAGGGGTAGGGTGATGGTTAGGGAGAGGGTGAGGGATAAGGTTATTGTGAGGGTAAGGTTTAGGCTGAGGCTTAGGTTGAGATTGAGCATTTGTGTTAGCACAGGGTTGGGTTAAGCATGAGGGTTAGGGTTAGGCTGAGGGGTAGTTTTAGGGTTAGGGTTAGGGTTAGGGTGAGGTTAAAGTTTAGGGTGTGGGTGAGGATGAGGGTTAGGGTTAGCCTTAGGGCAAGGGTGAGGGTTTGGGTTAGGGTTAGGGTGAATGTGAGTGTGAGGGTTAGGTTTAGGATTAGGGTTAGGGTTACAGTTAGCTGAGGTTGAGGGTATGAGTGAGAGTGAGGGCTAAGTTTAGGGTTAGAGAAAGGGTTAGGGTTAGGTTTAGGGTTAGTATTAGAGTTAGGGTTAGGATTATTCTGAGGTTGAGGGTGAGGGTGAGGGTGAAGGTGAAGTTTTAGTTTTAGGGTTAGAGTTACGGTTAGGTTGAGCACTAGGATGAGGGTGAGGGTTAGGATTAGCATTAGTGTTAGGGGGAGGCTTAGGGTGAGGGTTGAGTGTTAGGTTTAGTGTTAGGGTGAGGGTGAGGGTTAGGGTTAGTTTGAGGATGAGGGTCTGGGTTAGGATTAGGGTTAGGGTTACATTTTGTGTTAGGGTGATGGTGAGGGTTAGAATTAGGATTAGGGTTAGTGTTAGAGTTAGGTGAGAGTGAGGGTGAGGGTTAGGGTTTGGGTTAGAATTATAGTGAGGGTGAGCAGGAGGGTTAGAGTTAGGACTAGGATTATAATTATGGTTAAGGATAGGGTGAGGGTGAGGGTGAGGCTTAGGGTTAGGATTAGGTTTAGTTTTAGTGTGAGGAACAGGGTGAGGGTGAGGGTTAGGGTGAGAGTGAGAAGGAGGGTGAGGGTTAGGGTGAGCTTTAGGGTTAGGCTTAGGGTGAGGGTTACGGTAGGTTTAGGTTATGGCTGACGTTTAGGTATAGGGCAAGTGTTAGGGTTACGGTGAGGGTGAGGGTTAGGGTGATGGTGAGGGTTAGACTTAGGGTTAGGTTGAGGTTTAGGGTTAGGGTTAGGGTTAGTGTAAGGTTAAGAGTTAAGGTGAAGGGTAGGATTAGGGTTAGGATTAGGGTTAGGATGAGGGTGAGGGTGAGGGTTATGGTTAGGGTTAGGATTAGGGTGAGGGTTAGGGTTAGGGTAAGGCTTAGGGTTGGGGTTAGCATAAGGGTGAGTGTGAGGGTGATGGTTAGGGTTAGGTTTAGGGTGAAGGTGAGGGTAAGGGTTAGGGTTAGGGTTAGGGTGAGGGTGAGGTTTAGGGTTAGGATTAGGTTTAGGGTTAGGTTTAGGATGAGGGATAGGATGAGGGTTAGAGTTAGGGTTAGTGTGAGGGTTAGGGTTACGGTTAGGGTGAGGGTAAGGTTTAGGGTGAGGGTTAGATTGAGTTTGAGGGTTAGGGTTAAGGTGAGGTTTAGGGTGAGTTTTAGGATTAATGTAAGGGTTAGGGTTAGGGTGAGAGTAAGGGTTATAGTGAGAGTTATTGTGAGGGTGAGCGTTAGGGTTAGGGTTAGGGTAAGGGTTAGGGTGAGCGTTAGGGTGAGGGTTTGGGTTCGGGTTAACATTAGGGTTAGATTGAGGGTGAGGGTTAGGGTGTAGGTTAGGGTTAGGGTTAGGGATAGGGTGAGGATTAGGGTTAGTGTGAGGGTGAGGTTCTGGGTTAGGGTTAGGTTTATGGTTAGATTTAGGATGAGGGTGATGTTGAGGGTTAGATTTAGGATTAGCGTTAGGGTTATGGTTAGGGTTAGGGTGAGGGTGAGGGTGAGGCTTAGAGTTATGGTTAGGGTGAGGTTTAGGTTTAGGGTGAAGGCTATGGTGAGTGTGAGGGTTAGAGTGAGTGTGACGGTGAGGGTGAGGGTTTTGGTTAGGTAAGGGTTAGGGTTAGGGTTAGGTTGAGGATTAGGGTGAGATTGAGGTTTAGGTTGAGTGTTAGGGTTAGGGTGAGGGTTAGGGTGAGGCTAAGGGTAAAGGTGATTATTCGGGTTCGGGTGAGGGTGAGGGTTTGGGTGAGGTTGAGGGTTCTTGTGTGGGTTAGGGTTAGGTTTAGGGTGAGGGATAGGGTGACATTGAGGGTTAGGGAGAGGGTGAGGTTTAGGATTAGGGTTAGGGTGAGGGTTAGGTTTAGGGTTCGGGTTAGGGTGAGGGGTAGGGTTATGTTTAGGGAGAAGTTTAGGGTTACGGTGAGGGTTTGGGTTCGTTTGAGGGTTAGGGTGAAGGTGAGTTTGAGGTTGAGGGTTAGGTTGAAGGTGATGGTGACAGTGAGGGTTAGATTTAGGATTCGGGTTAAGGTTAGGGTGAGGGTTAGGTTTATGGTTAGGGATAGTATGAGGGTGAGGGTGAGGCTTAGTGTTTGGGTTAAGGTTAGGTTTATGTTTAATGTGAGGGCTACGGTGAGGGTGAGGGTTAGGGTGAGTGTGAAGGTGAGGTTGAGGTTTAGGGTTAGGGTGAGTCTTAGGGTTAGGTTTAGGGTGAGGCTTATGGTTAGGGTGATGTTTAGGGTGAGGGTGAATGTGAGAGTGAGGCGGGTGAGGGTTAGGGTTAGGGTGAAGGTTAAGGTTAGGGTTAGCATTAGGGTTAGGGTGAGACTTAGGGTGAGGGTTTAGTGTTAGGGTTAGGGTGAGGGTGAGGGTGAGGGTTAGGGTGAGGGTGAGGGTGAGGTTTTCGGTTAGGGTGGGGGTTAGAGTTACAGTGAGGATGAGGGTGAGTTTGAAGGTTAGGATTAGGGTTAGCGTTAGCGATAGGATGAGGGTGAGGTTGAGGGTTAATGTGTTTTTGAGGGTTAGGGATACCGTTAGGGTTAGTGTTAGGGTGAGGGTTAGGGTTAGGGTTAGGGTTAGGATGAGGGTTAGGGTAAGGGTTAGGGTTAGGGTTAGGCTGAATGTTAGGATTAGGGTGAGGGTTATGGTAAGGATAAGGGTTAGGGTTAGGGTGAGGTTAAGGATTAGAGTGAGTGTGAGGGTTAGGGTTAGTGTTAGGGTTAGGGTGGGGTTTATGGTTATGGTTGTTTAGGGTGAGGGTTAGGGTGACAGTGAGCGTTAGGGTGAGGGTGATGGTTAGGATAAGGGTTTGGGTGAGGTTTAGGGTTAGGGTGAGAATTAGGGTGAGGGGTAGGGTTAAGGTTAGGGAGAGGGTTAGGGTTTGTGTGAGGGTTAGGGGTAGGGTTAGAGTTAGGTTTAGTATGAGGATAAAGGTTAGGGTTAGCGTTAGGGTAAGGGTTAGGTTTAGGGTGAGGGTCAGGGTTAGGGTTTGGGTGAGGGTGAGTTTTAGGGTGAGCGGTAGGTTTAGAGTTAGGGTAAGGGTTAGGGTTAGGGTGAGGGTTACGTTTAGGGTTAGGGTGAGGGTTTGGCTGAGGGTTAGGGTTAGGGTTAGGGTAAGGGTTAGGGTGAGGATTAGGGTTAGGGTGAGAGTTAGGGTAAGGGTTAGGTTTAGGCTTAGGGTTAGGGTTAAGGTTAGGGTGAGTGTGAGGCTTAGGGATATGGTTAGGGTGAGGGTTAGGGTTAGGGTTAGGGTAAGGGTTTTGTTTAGGGTGAGGGTTAGGGTTAGGTTGAGTTTTAGGGTGTCAGTGAAGGTTAGGGTGAGAGTGAGTTTCAGCGTGAGGGTTAGGGTTAGGGTGAGGGTGAGTGTGAGGGTGACAGTTAGGGTTAGGTTGACGGTTAAGGTTAGGTTTACGGTGAGGGTAATGTTTAGGGTTAGGATTAGGGTTAGTGTAAGGGTTAGGCTGAGCGAGAGGGTGAGGTTGAGGGTGAGGGTGAGGGTTAGGGTCAGTGTTAGGGTTAGACTGAGGGTTAGGGTGAGGGTGAGTTTGAGGGTCAGGGTGAGGTTGAGGGTGAGGTTGAGGGTGAGAGTTAGGATTAGGGTTCCGGTTTGGGTGAGGGTGAGTGTGAGGTTGAGGTTTAGGGTTAGGGTTAGTGTTAGTGTTATTGTCAGGGTTATGGTTAGGGTTAGGATTAGGGTGAGAATTAGGGTGAGGGTTAGCATGAGGATTAGAGTTAGGGTTATGGTTAGGGTGAGGGTGAGGGTGAGGGTTAGGTTTAGGGTTAGTGTTAGGGTTAGGATGAGGGTTAGGCTGAGGGTTAGAGTTAGTGTTAGTGTGAGGCTTAGGTTTATGGTTACGGTTAGGGTGAGGGCAAGGGTTAGGGTGAGGGTTAGGGTGAGTTTGAGGGTTGATGTTAGGGTGAGGTTTAGGGTGAGTTTTAGTGTTAATGTTAGGCTTAGGGTTAGG
Source organism: Dipodomys merriami (assembly GCF_024711535.1). Taxonomy (NCBI): domain Eukaryota; kingdom Metazoa; phylum Chordata; class Mammalia; order Rodentia; family Heteromyidae; genus Dipodomys; species Dipodomys merriami. The sequence goes on along the minus strand of NW_027202716.1, from coordinate 146,992 downwards.
GTGAGGGTAAGGGTTATAGTGAGAGTTATTTTGAGGGTGAGGGTTAGGGTTAGGGTGAGGGTTAGGGTAAGGGTTTGGGTTCGGGTTAGCATTAGGGTTAGGTTGAGGGTGAGGGTTAGGGTGAGGCTTAGGGTTAGGGTGAAGGATAGGGTTAGTTTAAGGGTTAGGGTGAGTGTTTGGGTGATGGTTTGGTTTAGGTTTAGGGTTAGGGTGAGGGTTAGGATGAGGGTAAGATTTAGGGTGAGGTTTAGGGTGAGGTTGAGTATTTAGGTTAGCATTAGTCTTAGTGTGATGGTTAGGGTTAGGTGTAGCATTAGGGTTAGTGTTAGGATTAGGTTGAGGTTTAGGATTAGGGTTAAGGTGAGGGTGATGTTTAGGGTTAGCATTAGGTTTATGGTTAGGGTTAGAGTGAGGGTGAGGGTGATGGTTAAGTTTAGGATTAGGTTTAGTGTTAAGGTGAGGCTGAGGTTGAGGATGAGGTTGATGTTGAGGGTTGGGTTAGGGTTAGGCTTAGGGCGAGGGCTAGGCTGAGGGAGAGGGTTAGGGTGAGGGTTAGGGTGAGGGTGGGGTTTTAAGTTAGGAAAGGGTTACGGTTAGGTTTTGGGTGAGGATTAGGCTGAGGGTGAGGTTGAAGGTGAGGGTTAGGGTTAATGTGAGGGTTAGTGTGAGGGTTAGGCTGAGGGTTAGGGTTAGGATTAGGGTTAGGGTTAGGCTGAGGGTGAGAGTGAGGGTGAGGGTGAGGGTTAGGTTGTAGGTGAGGGTTAGGGTTAGGGTGAGGGTTAGGGTGACGGTGTGGGTTAGGTTGAGGGTTAGGATTAGTGTGAGGGTTAGGATTAGTGTTAGTGTGAGGAAAAGGGTTAGGGTGAGGATTAGGATGAGTGTAAGAGTTAGCATAAGGTTTAGCCTTAGGGTTAGGGTGAGGTATAGGGTTAGAGTTCCGGTTAGGTTTAGGATGAGGTTTATGGTTGGGGTGAGTGTTAGGGTTACAGTTAGGGTGAGTGTGAGGGTGAGGGTGAGGGTTCGGGTTAGGGTTAGGGTGTGGATCAGGGTTAATTTTATGGTGCAGGTAAGGGTTAGGGTGAGGTTTAGGGTGAGGGTTAGGATTACGGTGAGGGTTAGGGTGACTTTGAGGGTTAGGGTGACAGTGAGGGTTAGAGAGGGTGAGGTTTAGGTTTAGTGTTAGCGTTAGGGCGAGGGTTAGGGTCAAGGTTAGGATTTGGGTGACGGTTAAAGTGAGGATTAGTGTTAGGTTTAGGTTTAGGGTTAGTGTCAGGATTAGGGTTAGTGTTAGGTTTATACTGAGATTAAGGGTTAAGGTGAGTGTTAGGCTGATGGGTAGGTTTAAGGTAAGGGTGAGGGAGAGGGTGAGGGTAAGGATTAGGGTGAGGGTTATGGTGAGGGTGAGGCTCAGGGTTAGCATTAGGGTTAGGGTTTGTGTTAGAATGAGGGGTAGGGTTAGGGTTCAGGTGAGGATGAGGGTTAGGGTTAGCATTAGGTTTAGGGTTAGGGTGAGGATGAGGGATAGGGCTAGTTTTAGGGTGAGTGTGAGTGTGAGGGTTAGGGATAGGGGTAGGGTGAGGGTTAAGGTTAAGGTGTTGGTTCCGGTTAGGGTGAGGGTGAGGCTAAGGATTAGGGTGAGGTTTAGGGTGTGAGTGAGGGTTAGGGTTTGAATTAGAGTTAGTGTTAGGGTTAGGGTGAGGGTGAGGTTGAGGGTTAGGTTTAGGGTTAGGGTTACGGTTTGGATGAGGGTCAGGATGAGGGTGAGGGTGAGGGTTAGTTTTAAGGATAGGGTTAGGGTTAGGGATAGGATTAGTGTAAGGGTGAGTGCTAGGGTGAGGGTGAGGGTTAGGGTTTGGTTAGGGTGAGGGTAATTGTTAGGGTGAGGGTTAGTGTGAGGGTTAGGGTTAGGGTGAGGGTGAGGGTTAGGTTTAGTGTGAGGGAGTGGGTTAGGATTACGGTTAGTGTTAGGGTAAGGTTAAGGGTTACAGTGAGGGTTAGAGTGAGAGTGAGGTTTAGGTTTAGCGTGAGTGTGAGGCTGAGGGTCAGAGTGAGGGTTCGTATTAGAGTTAGGATTACATTTGGGGTGAGGGTGAGGGTTATGTTTAGCGTTAGGGTGAGGGTTAGGTTTAGGGTGATGTTTAGGGTGAGGGTGAGTGTAAGGGTGAGGGTGATGGTTCGGGTGAGGTTGAGGATTAGGGTGTGGATGAGGGTTAGGGTGAGGGTGAGGGTTAGGGTTAGGTTTAGGCTGTGGGTTAGGGTTAGGATTAGTGTGAGGGATAGGGTCAGGGTTAGGGTGAGGTTTAGGGTTAGTGTGAGGTTTAGGGTTAGGTTTAGGGTAAGTGTGAGGATATGTGTTATGGTGCGGGATAGGGTTATTGTTAGGGTTAGGGTTAGGGTGAGGGTTATTGTTAGGGTTAGGGTTAGGGTTAGGATGAGGGTTAGGGTTAGGGTAAGTGTTAGGGTTGGTGTTAGGGTATTGGGGAGTGTGAGGGTGATGGTTAGGGTTAGGTTTAGGTGAAGTTGAGGGTTCGGATTAGGATTAGGTTTAGGGTTTGGCTTAAGGTGAGGGTGAGGGTGAGGGTGAGGGTGAGGGAGAGGTTTAGCGTTAGGTTTAGGGTTACGGTGAGAGTGAAGATTAGGTTGAAGTGAGGGTTCGGGTTTGGGTGAGGGTTAGGCTGATGGTGAGGGTAAGGGTGAGGGTGAGGTTTAGGTTTAGTGTTAGCTTTAGAGTGAGGGTTAGGATAAGGGATAGGATTAGAGTGAGTGTTAAGGTGAGGGTTAGGGTTAGGGTTAGGGTGAGCGTGAGGAGTAGGTTTAGGTTTAGGGTGAGGGTGAGGGTGAGGGTCAGGGTTAGGGTTTATGGTTCGGGTTAGGGTAAGGGTTAGGATTATGGTAAGTGTGAGGGCTATGGTGAGGATGAGGGTTAGGGTTAGGTTTAGGGTGATGGTTAGGGTTACGGTGAGGGATAGGGTTAGGGTTAGTGTGAGGGTGAGGGTTAGTTTTAGTGTGAGGGTTAGGGTTTGTGTTAGGTTTAGGGTAAGATTAAGTTTTAGGATGAGGTTTAGTGTAAGAGTGAGGGTTAGGGTTAGCGTGAGTTTAAGGGTGAGGGTTAGGGTTATTGTTAGGGTTAGGGTGAAGGTGAGGGTTATGTTTAGGGTTAGGGTGAGGGTTAGGGTTAGGGTGATGTTTAGGGTGAGGGTGAGGGTTAGGGTGAGATTGAGGTTTCATGTGAGGGTGAAGGTTAGGGTGACGGTGAGGTTTAGGGTTAGGGTTAGATTTAGGGTGTAGGTTAGGGTTAGGGTTAGGGTTAGGATGATGGTTAAGTTTGTGTTTAGGGTAAGGGTGAGGGTGACGGTGAGGATTAGGGTTAGGTTTAGGGTGAGTGTGAGGGTTAGGTTTAGGATTAGTGTTAGTATGATGGTGAGGGTGAAGTTTACAGTTAGTGTTAGCTTTCGGGCGAGGGTGAGGTTTAGGTTTAGGATTAGGGTTAGGGTTAGGTTTCGGCTTAGGGTGAGAGTAAGGGTGAGGGTGAGATTTAGGGTGTGGTTGAGGGTTAGGTTTAGGGTGAGGTTTAGGGTGACGGTGAGCATTAGGTGAGGGTGAGATTTAGGTTTAGTGTTAGAGATAGGCTGAGGGTTAAGATCAGGGTCAGGATTAAGGTGAGGGTTAGGGTTAGGGTTAGGTTTAGGTTTAGAGTTAGTGTGAGGATTAGGTTTAGGGTGAGAGTAAGCGTTAGGGTGAGGGTTAGACTGAGGGTGAGGGATAGTTTTAGTGTTAGTGTTAGGGTGAGAATGTGGGTGAGGGTTAGGTTTCGGGTTAAGGTTAGGTTGAGGATTAGGGTGAGGGCAAGTGTTAGGGTTAGGTTTAGGTTGAGGGTGAGGGATAGGGTTGTGGTGAGGTGAGGGTGAGGGTGCGTGTGAGGGTTAGGGTTAGCTTTAGGGTGAGGGTGAGGTTTAGTTTTATGGTGAGGGTGAGGGTTTAGTTTAGGTAAGGGTTAGGGTAAGATTACGGTGAGAATTTGGATGAGGTTGAGGGTTAAGGTGATCGTTAGGGTTGGGGTGAGCGTTAGGGTTAGGATTAGGGTGAGGGTTATTGTTAGGGTGATGTTTAGGGTGAGGGTGAGGGTGAAGGTTCGGGTGAGGGGGAGGGTTAGGTTTAGGGTGAGTGTGAGTGTTATAGTTAGGGTTAGGGTTAGGGTGATGGTGAGGGTTAGGGTTAGGGTGAGTATGAGGTTGAGGGAGAGGGTGAGGCTTAGGGTTAGGGTGAGGGTTAGTATTAGGGTTAGGGTTAGGGTGAGGGTGAGCGTTAGGGTGAGAGTGAGGTTTCGGGTGAGGTGGAGGGGGAGTGGGAGGGTTATGGTTAGGGTTCTGGTTGGAGTTATGGTGAGAGTGTGGATGAGGGTTAGGTTTAGGATTAGGGTTAGGGTTAGACTGAGGGTGAGTGTGAGTGTGAGGGTGAGGGTGAGGGTTAGCGTTAGGGTGAGGGTTAGGTTTAATGTTAGGGTAGGGTTAGCATGAGGCATAGGGTTAGTGTTAGGTTTAGGATGAGGGTTAGGCTGTGGGGTAGGGTTAGCGTTAGGGTGAGGGTTAGGGTTAGTGTGACTTTTAGGGTTAAGTTTAGGGTCAGGGTTAGGATTAGGGTTAGGGTGAATGCTAGGGTTTGGGTTAGGGTGAGGGTGAGGTTTAGTGTTAGGGATAGAGTTAGGGTGAGGTTAGGGTGAGGGCTAGGGTGAGTGTGAGGGTTAGGATTAGGGTTAGGGATAGGGTGAGAATTAGGTTTAGAATTAGGGTTAGGGTTTGGGGTAGGGTTAGGGTGAGGGCGAGGGTGAGTGTGAGGGTTAAGGATAGGTTTACGATAGGGTGAGGATTAGGGTTAGGGTTTGGGTTAGGGTGAGGTTTAGGCTGATGTGTAGGGTTATAGTTAGGGTGAGGGTTAGGTGTAGTGGGAGTGTTAGGGTTAGGATTAGGGTTAGGGTTAGTGTGAGGGTTCGGGTGAGGGTTCAGGATAAGGTGTGGGTGACAGTTAGGGTTAGTGTGAGGACTAGGTTTAGGGGTACTGTTAGGGTTAGGGTTAGGGTGAGGGTCAGGGTTAGATTTAGGGTGATTGTGAGGGTAAGGGTTAGGGTTAGTGTTAAAGTTAGGGTGAGGGTTCGGGTTAGTGTGAGGGTTAGGGTTAGGGTTAGGGGGAGGGTGAGGGTTAGGATTAGAGTTAAGGTTAGGATTAGGTTTAGGGTGAGGTTGAGGTTTAGTGTTAGGGTGAGGGTTAGATTTATTGTTAGGTTAGGGTGAGATTTAGGGCTAGGTTAAGGGTTAGGATAAGGGTTAGCCTGAGGGTTAGTGTTAGGGTTAGTGTGAGAGTTAGGAGTAGGGTTAGGGTGAGGGTAAAGTTTAGGGTGACGGTTAGGGTGAGTGTGAGGGTTAGGGTTAGGGTGACGGTTAGGGTGAAGGTTAGGTTTAGGGTTAGGCTTAGGGTGAAGGTTAGGGTGTGGGTAGGATTTAGGGTGATGGTTAGGGTGAGGGTGAGGGTTAGGGTTATCATTAAGGTTATGGTGAGGGTGAGGTTTAGGGTGAGGATTTGGGTTAAGGTTTAAGACAGGGTGCGGACTAGGTTTAGGGTTAGGTTTACTGTGAGTGTTAGGCGGAAGGGTAGCCTTAGGGTTAGGGTGACGGTTAGGTTTAGTGTGAGGGTTAGGGTTAGGGTTAGGGTGACGATAAGGGTTAGGGTGAGGGTTAGGGTGAGTGTGAGGTTTAGGGTTAGCATTACGTGTAGCCTTAGGGTTAGGATGAGTTTTAGGGTTAGGTTTAGGGTTAGGGTGAAGGTGAGGGTGAAGGTTAGTGTTAGGGTGAGGCTTAGGGTTAGGGTTAGGGTGAGGGTGAGGGTTAGGGTGAGGGTAAGTGTCAGGGTGAGGCTTAGGTTGAGTCTGAGGTTTAGGGTTAGCATTAGGGTGAGGGTGAGGGTGAGGTTTAGGGTGAGTGTGAAGTTTAGGGTTAGCATTAGGTGTAACCTTAGTGTGAGGGTGAGGGTTAGGGTGAGGGTGAGTGTTCGGGTGAGAGTTAGGGTTAGGGTAAGCTTTAGGAATTTGGTTAGGGTGAGGGTAAGGTTTAGGGTGAGTGTGAGGGTGAGGGTGATTTTTAGGGTTAGCGAGAGGTTTAGGGTTAGGGTTAGGTTTAGGTTTAGTGTGAGGGTTAGGGTTAGGGTTAGGGTTAGATTTAGTGTGAGGATTAGGGTTAGATTTAGGTGAGGGTAAGTGTTTGGGTGAGGGTTAGGGAGAGGGTTAGGGTGAGTTTTAGGGTTAGGGTTTGGGTTAGGTTAATTGTTAGGTTTAGGGTTAGGGTTAGGGTGAGGGTGGGATTGAAGGTTAGGGTTAGGATTAGGGTTAGGGTTAGCGTAATGCTGAGGGGGAAGGGGTGGTTGAGGGTGAGGGTAAGGGTCTGGTTTAGGGTTAGGGTGAGAGCTAGGTTGAGGGTCAGGTTTAGGGTGAGGGTGAGGGTGAGGGTTTCGTTTACGTAAGTGTTAGGGTAGGGGTGAGGATTAGGGGGAGGGTGAAGGTCAAGCTGAGGTTAGGTTTAGGGTGAGGGTTTGGGTTAGGGTTAGGGTGAGGGTTATGGTTAGGGTGATGGTTTGTGTCAGGGTGAAGTTTAGGGTACAAGTGAGAGCTAGGGAGAGGGTGAGTGTGAGGGTGAGCTTTAGGGTTAGTGTTAGGTTTAGGGTGAGTGTGAGGGTGAGAGTTCGGATTAGGAATAGGGTTAGATTTAGGGTTAGGCTGAGGGGGAGCGTCAGGGTGAGGGTGAAGGTTAAGTTTAGTGTTAGGGTTAGGGTTAGGGTGAGGGTAAGTTTTAGGGTGAGTTTAAGGGTGAGAGTTAGGGTTAGTGTCAGGGTTAGGGTGAGGGTTAGGGTTTGGGTGATGTTTAGGGTGAGGGTGAGGTTTAGGGTGAGGATGAGGGTTCGGTTGAGAGTGAGGGTTCGCGTGAGGTGTCGGGTTAGGTTGTGGGTGAGGATTAGCGTTAGGCTGAAAGTTAGCATTAGGTTTAGGGTTAGTGTGACGGTGAGGGTGAGGGGTAGGGTAAGGGTTAGGTAGAGGGTTAGGGTTAGGGTTAGGGTGATGGTTAGGAGGAGGGGTAATTTTAGGTTTAGGTTGAAGTTTAGGGTGAGTGTGAGGGTTAGTGTTAGGGGTAGGTTTAGGTTGAGGGTTAGGGTTAGGGTTAGCATTAGGGTGAAGTTGAGGGTTAGGGTGAGAGTTTTGGTTAGGGTGAGTTTGAGGGTGAGGGTTAGGTTTAGGATTAGGATTAAGGTTAGGGTTAGGGTGAGTGTTAGGTTGAGGGTGAGGGTTAGTGTGTGGGTGAGGGTTAGGTTTAGGGTGAGGATTAGCTTTAGGCTTAGGGTTAAGGTTATGGTGAGGGTAAGGGTTAGGGTGATGTTTAGTGTGAGGATGAGGGTTAGGGTTATTGTTAGGGTTAGGGTGAGGTTTAGGGATAGGGTTAGTGTTAGGGTAAGGGTGAGGTTTAGGGTCAGGTTTAGGGTTAGGGTGAGGGTTAGGGACAGTTTTAGGTTAGGGTGAGGCTGAGGCTGAGTGTTAGGTTTAGGTTTAGGTTTACAGTTAGTGTGAGGGTTAGTTTGAGGGTTAGGATTAGGGTTAGGGTTAGGGTTAGATTGAGGGTTAGGCTGAGGGTTAGGGTTAGGGTAAAGGTTAGGTTTAGGTTTAGGGTTAGGGTGAGGGTTAGGGTGTGGGTAAGTGTTAGAGTGAGGGTTAGGGTGAGGGAGAGGAATAGGGAGAGGGGGACGGTTAGTGTTAGCATTAGGGTTAGGGTGAGGGTAAGTGTTAGGGTTAATGATAGGGATAGAGTGAGGATTAGGGTTAGGGTTAGGCAGAGGGTGAAGGTTAGGGTGAGGACCAGGGTTAGGTTTAGGGTGAGGGTTAGGTTTAGTGTGAGGATTAGGGTTAGGGTTAGGGTGAGGTTTAGGTTTAGTGTGAGGGTTAGGGTTAGGGTTAGGGTGAGGGTAAGGGTTAGGGTGAGGTTTAGGGTGAGGGTGAGGTTTAGGGTTAGCATTAGTTTTAGATTTAAGGTTAGGATGAGGGTTACGGTTAGGGTGAGGGTGAGGCTTAGGTTTAGGGTCAGGTTTAGGGTTAGGGTGAGGGTTAGGGTCAGGTTAAGTGTTAGGGTGATGGTTAGGGTTATGGGAAGGTTTAGTGTGAGGGTCAGTGTGAGGGTAGCGTGAGGTTTAGGGTTAGGTTTAGGGTTAGGTTTACGGTGAGGGTGATGGTGAGGGTTAAGTTTAGGGTTAGGGTTAGGGTGAGGGTTAGGGTTAGTGTGAGTGTTAGTGTGATGGTGAGGGTCAGGGTGAAAGTGAGGGTTAGAATGAAGCTGAAGATGAGGGTGAATATTATGGTTAGTATTAGGGTTAGGGTGAGTTTTAAGGTAAGGGTTAGGGTTAGGGTTATTGTTAGGTTCAGGGTTAGGGTTAGGGTGATAGTGAGGGTGAGGTTTTGCATTAGGATTAGGTTTAGGTTTAGAGTGAGCGTGGGGTTGAGGGTTAGGGTTAGGATTAGGGTTAGGGTTTGGGTAAGGCTGAGGGGGAAGATGAGGTTGAGGGTGAGGGTTAGGATTAGGTTTAGGGTTAGGGTGAGGTCTAGGGTCAGTGTGAGGGTTTGGGTGAGGGTAAGGATTTGGTTTAGGTTTAGGGTTAGGGTTAGGTTTAGGGTGAGGGTGATGGTGAGGGATAGGTTTAGGGTTAGGGTTAGGGTGAGGGTTAGGGTTCGTGTGAGGGTTAGTGTGATGGTGAGGGTCAGGGTGAGGGTGAGGATTTGAATGAGGCCTAAGGTGAGGGTGAGGGTTAGGGTTAGGATTAGGGTTAGGGTGAGTTTTAGGTTTAGGGTTAGGGTTAGGGTTATTGTTAGTGTTAGGGTTAGGGTTAGGGTGAGATTGAGGGTTAGGTTTAGCATTAGGGTTAGGTTTAGTGTTAGGGTGATGGTGAGGTTGAGGGTTAGGGTTAGGAATAGGGTTACGGTAAAGCTGAGGGGGAAGGGTATCTTGAGGGTGAATGTTAGGGTTAGGGTGAGGACTAGGGTGAGTGTGAGGGTTTGGGTGAGAGTGAGGGTGAGGGTTTCGGTTATGTAAGTGTTAGGGTGAGGGTGACGATTAAGCTGAGGTTAGGTTTAGCATGATGGTTAGGGTTAGGGTGAGGGTGAGGGTTAGTTTTAGGGTGATGGTTAGGGTGAGGGTGAGGGTGAGACTTAGGATTAGGAATAGGGTTAGTGTTAGGGTTAGGCTGAGGTGAGGGTCAGGGTGAGGGTGAAGGATAGCGTTAGGATTATGGTTAGGGTGAGGGTTAAGGTTAGTGTGAGGATTATGGTTATGGTTATGGTTAGGGTTATGGTGAGGGTAAGGGTTATGGTGAGGGTGAGGGTTAGGGTGAAATTTAGGGTTAGGGTTAGGGTTAGGGGAGGGTTCGGGTTAGGGTGATGTTTAGGTTGAGGGTGAGGTTTAGTGTGAGGATGAGAATTTGGGTGTGGCTGTGGGTTCAGGTGAGGGTTCGGGTTAGGGTGTGGGTGAGGATTAGGTTTAGGGTGAGGGTTATCATCAGGTTTAGGCTTAGTGTGAGGGTAAGGGTGAGGGGTAGTTTTAGGGTTCAGTTGAGGGTTAATGTTAGGGTAACGGTTAGGGTGAGGGTCAGGGAGAGGGGTAGGTTTAGGGTTAGTGTGAGGTTTAGGGTGAGTGTGAGGGTTAGGGGTAGGGTTAAGATGAGGGTTAGGCTGCGGATTAGGGTTAGGGTTAGTGTGAGTGTTAGGTTTAGGTTGAGGTTTAGGGTTAGCATTAAGGTGAGGGTGAGGGTGAGGGTTAGGGTGACGGTTTGGGTTAAGTTTAAGGATAGGGTGAGGATTAGGTTTAGGGTCAGGTTTAGGGTGAGTGTTAGGCGGAAGGGTAGGCTTAGGTTTAGGGTGAGGGTTAGGTTTAGTTTGAGGGATAGGGTTGAGTTTAGGGTGATGGCAAGGGTTAGGGTGAGGGATAGGGTGAGGGTGAGTTTTAGGGTTAGCATTTGGTTTAGCTTTAGGGTTAGGATGAGAGTTAGGGTTAGGCTTAGTGTTAGGGTGAGGGTGAGGGTGAAGGTTAATGTTAGGATGAGGGTTATGGTTAGGGTTAGGCTGAGGGTGAGGGTGAGGTTTAGGGTTAGGGTTAGTGTGAGGGTGAGAATTAGGATTAGGAATAGTGTTAGGGTTTGGGTTAGGCTGAGGCTGAGGGTCAGGGTGAGGGAATATAGGGTTAGGTGAGGGTGAGGGTAAGGGTGAGGGTTAGGGTTAGAGTCAGGTTTAAGGTGAGGGTTAGGGTTTAGGAGATGTTTAGGGTGAGGGTGAGGGTGAGGATGAGGTTTCGGGTGAGGGTTTGGGATCGGGTTCAGGTTCGGGTTAGGGTGTGGCTGAGGATTAGGGTTAGGGTGAGGGTTAGCATTAGGTTTAGGGTTAGTGTGACAGTGAGGGTGAGGGGTAGGGTTAGGGTTTGGTTGAGGGTTAGGGTTAGGGTTTGGATAATTTTTAGGGAGAGGGATAATGTTAGGATTAGTGTGAGGTTTAGGGTGTGTGTGAGGGTTAGGGTTTGGTTGAGGGTTAGGGTCAGGGTGAGGGTGAGGGTGAGGGTTAGGGTTAGAGTTAGGTTTAGGGTGAGTTTGAGGGTGAGGGTTAGGTTTAGGATTAGGATTAGGGTTAGTTTCAGCGTGAGTTTTAGGGTGAGAGTGAGGTTTCGGTTGAGACTGAGGGTTAGTGTATGGGTGATGGTTATGGTTAGGGTCAGGATTAGGTTTAGTCTTAGGATCAAGGTTATGGTGAGGCTAAGGGTTAGGGTGAGGTTTAGTGTGAGGATGAGGGTTAGGGTTAGTGTTAGGGTTACGGTGACGTTTAGGGTGAGGGTTATAGTTAGGGTTAGGTTTAGGGTGAGCGTGAGGGTGAGGTATAGGGTGAGGTTTAGGGTTAGGGTGAGGGTTAGGGAAAGTGTTAGTTTAGGGTGAGGGTGAGCGGGAGTGTTAGATTTAGGTTTATAGTTACGGTGATGGTGAGGTTGAGGGTTAGGCTTAGGGTTAGGCTGAGGGTTAGGCTGAGGGTTAGGTTTATGGTTAGGGTTAGGGTGAGGGTGAGGTGTGGGTAAGTGTTAGGGTGAGGGTTATGGTGAGGGTTAGGGTGAGGGTGAGGGTTAGGGTTAGAGTGAGCGTTAGGGTGAATTTTAAGTTTAGGGTTAGGGTTAGGGTGAGTGTGAGGGTGTGGGTCAGTGTTAGGGTGAGAGTTAGGTTGAGGGTGAGGTTTAGGTTGAGGGTGAGGGTTAGGGTTAGGGTGAGGGTGGGTGTTAGGTGGAGAGTTAAGGTGAAGGTGAGGGTTAGAGTTAGCATTAGAGTTATGGTGAGGGTGAGGGTTAGGGTTCGGGTTCTGGTTAGGGTGAGGTTTAGGGTTAGGTTTAGGGTTAGTATAATGGTTAGGGTGCACGTTAGGGTTAGGGTTAGTGTGAGTGTTAGGTTTAGGGTTAGGGTTTGGGTTAGGTGGAGTGTAAAGGTTAGGGTGAGGGTTAGGGTGAGGGTGAGTGTTAGGGTTAGGGTGAGGGTGAGCGTGAGGGTTGGGGTTAGGGTTAGCCTGAGGGTGAGGGTAAGGTTTAGGTTTAAGTTTAGGTTTAGGGTTAAGGTGAGGGTTAGGGTGTGGGTAAGTGTTAGGGTGAGGGTTAGGGTGATGGTAATGGTTAGGGTGAGTGTTAGGATGAGGGTGAGGGTTAGGGTGAGTGTGATGGTAAGGGTTAGGCTGAGTGTTAGGGTGAGGGTGAGGGTTAGGGTGAGGGTTAGGGTGAGTGTTAGGGTTAGGGTTAGGGTTAGGGTGTGGGTGAGGTATAGGGTGAGGGTTAGGTTTAGGGTGAGGGTTAGGGATAAGGTTAGGGTTAGGGTGAGGATGAGGGTGAGGGTTATTAGGGTTAGGATTAGGGTTAGGCTGAGGGTGATGGGGAAGTTGAGGGTTAGAGTTAGGTTTAGGGTTAGGATGAGGGTTAGGTTTAAGGTTAGGGTCAGCGTAAGGGTTAGGGTGAGGGTTAGTGTGAAGGAGAGGGTTAGGGTTAGGGTGACGGTAAGGGTTAAGGAGAGTGTTAGGGTGAGGGTGAGGGAGAATTTTAGTGTTAGGATTACGGTGAGGGTTAGGGTTAGGGCGAAGTTTAGGGTTAGGTTTAGGTTTAGGGTGATGTTTAGTGTCAGGGTGAGGGTTAGGATGAGGTTGAGTGTTCTGTTGAGAGTTAGGGTTAGGGTTAGGGTTAGGGATAGGTTTAGTGTGAGGCTAATGGTTAGGTTGAGTGAAAGGGTGAGGGTTAGGCTCAGGGTAAGGGTGAGCATTAAGGTTAGGGTTAGGTTTATGGTTAGGATGAGGGTTAGGGTGAGCGGTAGGTTTAGGGTTAGGGTTAGTTTGCAGGTTAGGGTGAGGTTAGGAGTTAGGGTGATGTTAGGGTGAAGGTGAGGGTTAGGGTTAGCATTAGCGTTAGGGTGAGGTTGAGGGTTAGGGTTAGGGTTAGGGATAGCGTAAGGATTAGCGTTATTGTGAGGGTTAGGTTTAGGGTTAGTTTAGGGTTAGTTGAGGATAAAGTAAGGGTGAGGGTTAGGGTGAGTGTGAGGTGTTACATTAGCATTAGGGATAGGTTTAGCTTTAGGGTGAGGGTTAGATTTAGGGTGAGGGTTAGGTTTAGGTTGAGGTTGAGGGTTAGGGTTGGGGTGATGTTTAGTGTGAGGGTGAGGGTTAGGGTGAGGTTGAGTGTTCAGGTGAGAGAGTTAGGTTTAGAGTTAGGGATAGGGTTAGGGTGAGGGTATTGGATAGGGTGAGTGTTAGGGTAAGGGTGAGTGTTAGGCATAGGGTGAGGGTTAGGGTTAGGGTTAGGTTGAGGTTGAGCGTTAGGATTAGGGTTAGGATGAGGGTGAAGCTCAGGGTTAGGGTTAGGGTTAGTGTGAGCGTTAGGGTTAGGATTAGGTTTAGGGTAAGTGTTAGGGTTATATTTATGTTTAGTATAAGGGTTAGGGTGAGGCTTAGGCTTAGAGTTAGTGTGATTGTTAGGGTTAGGGTTAGAGTTTGGGTTAGGTTGAGTTTAAAGGTTAGGGTGAGGTTTAGGGTGAGGGTGAGGGTAAGGGTTAGGGTGAGGGTTAGCGTGAGGGATAGGGTTAGTTTATGGTTAGTGTTAGGGTGAGGGTTAGGGTGAGGGTTAGGTTTAGGTTTAGGTTTAGGGTGAAAGTTAGGGTGTGGATAATTGTTAGGGTGAGGGTTAGGGTGAGGTGAGCGTTAGGGTTAGGTTGACAGTAAGGGTTATGTTGAGGGTTATGGTGAGGTTGAGGGTTAGGGTTAGCCTTAGGGTTAGGGTGAGGGTGAGGGTTAGGGTGAGTGTGAGGGTTAGTTTTAGGGTAAGGGTTAGGGTTAGGATGAGGGTTAGGGTTAGGGTGAGGTTGAGGGTTAGGGTTAGGTTGATGATTAGGTTTAGGGTGAGGTTTAGGGTTAGGGTTAGGATGAGAGTTAGGGTTAGGGTGATGTTTATTGTGAAGGTGAGGGTTAGGGTGAGGGTGAGTGTTAGTGTGAGGATGAGGGTTCGGGTAAGGCTGAGGCTTAGGGTGTGGTTGAGGTTTAGGGTTACAGTGAGAGTCAGAGTGAGGTGTCGGGATAGGGTTAGGGGTAGGGTTTGTGTGAGGGTAAGGGTTAGGGTGAGGGTTAGGGTGAGGCTGAGGTTTAGTGTTAGCCTTAGGGTTAGGGTGAGTGTTAGGGTTAGGGTGATGTTTAGGGTGAGGTTGAGGGTTAGTGTGAGGGTGAGGGTGAGGCTTAGGGTTAGTGTTAGGATTAGGGTTAGGGTTAGGGTTAGGCTGAGGATGAGGGTGAAATTGAGGGTGACGGTTAGGTTTGGGATTAGGATGAGGCTTCTGGTTAGTGTGAGGGTTAGTGTGATGCTGAGGGTCAGGGTGAGGGTGAGTGTTAGAATGAGGGTGATGGTGAGGGTTAGGCTTGGGATTTGGGTTAGGGTGAATTTTAGGGTTAGGATTATGTTAGGGTTAGGGTTATTGCTAGGGTTAGGGTGAGGGTGAGGGTTAGCGTTAGGGTTAGGGTTAAGGTGAGGGTGGGGTTGAGGGTTAGGGTTAGGATTAGGGTGAGGGTTAGGGTAAGGCTGAGGAGGAAGGGGAGATTGAGGATGAGGGTTAGGTTTAGGGTTAGGGTTAGTGTGAGTGTTAGGTTTAGGGTTAGGGTTTGGGTTAGGTTGAGGGTAAAGTTTAGGGTGAGGTTTAGGCTTAGGGTGAGGTTTAGGATTAGGGTGAGGGTTAGGGTGAAGTTTATGTTTAGTTTTAGGGTTAGGGTGAGGGTTAGGTTTATTGTGAGGTTTAGGCTTAAGGTTAGGGTGACGGTAAGGGTTAAGTTGAGGGTTAGGGTGAGGGTGAGTTTTAGTGTTAGCATTAGGTTTAGCTTTAGGGTTAGCTTGAGAGTTAGGGTTAGAGTTAGGGTTAGGGTGAGTTTGAGGGTGATGGTTAGGTTTAGGATTAGGATTAGGTTTAGGGTCAGGGTGAGTGTTAGGGTGAGAGTGAGGGTTTGGGTGAGAGTGAGGGTTAGTGTGTGGGTTAAGGTTAGGGTTAGGGTCAGGATTAAGTTTAGGCTTAGGGTCAAGGTTATGGTGAGGGTCAGGTTTAGGGTGAGGTTTAGTTTGAGGATGAGGGTTAGGGTTAGTGTTAGGGTTAGGGTGACGTTTAGGGTGAGGGTTATCGTTAGGGTTAGGGTGAGGGTGAGGGTGAGGTATAGGGTGAGGTTTAGGGTTAGGGTGAGGGTTAGGGATAGTGTTCGGTTTGGATGAGGGTGGGGGTGATTGTTAGGTTTAGGTTTTGAGTTAAGTTGAGGGTGAGGGTGAGGGTTAGGATTAGGGTTAGGATGAGGGTTAGGCTGAGGGTTAGGTTTAGAGTTCGTGTGAGGGTTAGGGTTAGGTTTAGAGTTAGGATGAGGGTTAAGTTTAGATTTAGGGTTAGCATAAGGTTTAGGCTGAGGGTTAGGGTTAGGGTTAGAGTGAGGGTTAGGGTTAGGGTTAGGGTAAGGTTTAGGGTGAGGGTAATGGTGAGGGTGAGGGTTAGGCTGAGGGTGAGGGTTAGGGTTAGAGTGAGTGTTAGGGTGAAGGTTAGGTTTAGGGTTAGGGTTAGGGTGAGGGTGAGGGTGTGGGTAAGTGTTAGGGTGAGGGTTAGGGTGAGGGTGAGGTTTAGGTTTAGGGTGAGGGTTAGTGTTAGGGTGAGTGTTAGTGTGAGCGTGAGGGTTACGGTTAGCATTAGGGTTAGGGTTAGGGTGAGGGTTAGAGTGAGGTTTTGCGTTAAGGTTAAGGATAGTGTGAGTATTAGAGTTTGGTTTACTGTGTGGGTTAGGCTGAGGGGAAGGGTTAGGGTTAGGGTGAGGGTTGGGTTTAGTGTGAGGGTTAGGGTTAGGGTTAGGGTAAGGTAAGGGTGAGGGTGAAGTTTAGGGTGAGTGTGAGGTTTAGGGTTAGCATTAGGTTTAGAGTTAGGGTTAGGATGACTGTTAGGGTTTGGTTTAGGGTGAGGGTTAGGATGAGGGTGAGTGTTAAGTTTATGCTTAGGGTGAGGGTTAGTTTTAGGGTGAGGGCTAGGGTGAGGGTGAGGATTAGTTTGAGGGTGAGAGTGAGGGTGAGGTTTTCATTTAGGTAAGGGTTATGGTTATGGTTAGGGTGAGGTTTAGTAATGAGGGTGTGTGTTGGGGTAAAGTTTAGGATTAGGGTGAGGGTGAGGGTGAAGTTTAGTGTTAGGATGAGGGTTAGGGTTAGGGTTAGGGTGAGAGTGAGGGTGAAGGTGAGGGTTCGGGATAGGGTTAGGGTGTGGTTTACGTTTACGGGGAGGGTTAGAGTTAGGGTGAGGTTTAGGGTTAGGCTTACAGTGAGGGTTAGGGTTAGGCTGATGTTTAGTGTGAGGGTGAGGGTTAGGGTGAGGGTGAGTGTTCTGTTGAGAATTAGGGTTAGGGAATGGGTTATTGTGAGGGAAAGGGTTAGGGTGAGGGTTTGGGTGAGGGTGAGGTTTAGGGTGAGGTTGAGGGTTAGGTTTAGGGTTAGGGTTATGATGAGGGTGAGGGTTAGGGTGAGCTCTAGTTATAGGGTTAGGTTTAGATTGCGGGTAAGGGTGAGGGTAAGGGTTAGGGTGAGGTTTAGGGTGAGGGTCAGTTTTAGGTTTAGGGTGAGGGTAAGGGTTAGGTTGAGGGTTAGGGTTAGGGTTAGGGATCGGCTGAGGATTAGTGTTAGGGTGAGGGTTAGGGTGAGGGTTAAGATTAGGGTTAGTGTGAGGATAAGGGTTAGGGTGAGGGTTAGGGTGAGGGTGAGGTTTAGGGTTAGGGTTAGGGTGAAGGTTAGGGTGTGGGTAAGTGTTAGGGTTAGGGTTAGGGTGACGGTAGAGGTTAAGTTTAAGTATAGGGTGAGGATTAGGTTTAGGGTTAGGTTTAGGGTGAGTGTTAGGCGGAAGGGTAGGCTTAGGGTAAGGGTGAGTGTTAGGTTTATTGTGAGGGTTAGGGTTAAGGTTAGGGTGATGGTAAGGGTTAGGGTGAGGGATAGGGTGAGGGTGAGTTTTAGGGTTAGCATTAGGTTTAGCTTTAGGGTTAGGATGAGAGTTAGGGTTAGGCTTAGGGTTAGGGTGAGGGTGAGGGTGAAGGTTAGTGTTAGGATGAGTGTTAGGGTGAGGGTGAGGGTGAGGTTTAGGGTTAGGGTTAGTGTGAGGTTGAGAGTTAGGATTAGGAATAATGTTAGGGTTAGGGTTAGGCTGAGGGTGAGTGTCAGGGTGAGGGAAAAGGTTAGGGTTAGGGTTAGGGTGAGGGTAAGTGTTGGGGTGAGGGTAAGGGTGAGGGTTAGGGTTAGAGTCAGTGTTAAGGTGAGGGTTAAGGTTTGGGTGATGTTTAGGGTGAGGGTGAGGGTTAGGTTTTGGATTAGGGTTAGAGTTTGGGTTAGGTTGAGGGTTAGGGATAGGGTTAGGATTAGGGTGAGGGTTTTGTTAGGGTTAGGTTTTGACTTAGGGTGAGTTTTGAGGTTCGTGTTTGGATTAGGGTTAGGGTTAGGGTTAGGGTTAGGCTGAGGATGAGGTTGAGGGTGAGGGTGAGGGTTAGGGTTAATATGAGTCTTAGGGTTAGCGTTAGTGTTAAGATGAGGGTTAGGCTGAGGGTTAGGTTTAGGGTTCAGGTAAGAGTAAGGGTTAGGCAGAAATGAACCTACAGACCTATAGCCATCTAATCTTCGATAAGGAAGCTAAAACAATAGAATGGACGAAAGACAGCCTCTTCAGTAAATGGTGCTGGCAAAATTGGTTAACTACATGTAGAAAACTAAAGCTAGATCCTTATATATCACCCTGCACCAGAATCAACTCCAAATGGATCAAAGACCTTGAACTCAAAGCAGACACTCTGAATCTATTACAGGATGGAATAGGAGAAACCCTAGGTCTCCTTGGCTCAGGCCGAAATTTTCTGAATAGAGACCCGGATGCACAACAAATCAAAGAAAGGTTGGACAAATGGTTCCTCAAAAGACTTCACATAGATCTCCCCTATGATCCAGCAATCCCACTTTTGGGCATTTACCCAAATTTTTACAAACAAGACCACACTAAAGCTACCGGCACAACTATGTTTATTGCAGCATTATTTACCATAGCTAAGATATGGAACCAACCCAGATGCCCCTCAGTAGATGAATGGATCAAGAAAATGTGGTATATATACACAATGGAATTCTATGCCTCCATCAGAAAGAATGATATTTCCCCATTTGTTAGGAAATGGAAAGGTTTGGAAAAAATTATATTAAGTGAAGTAAGCCAGGCCCAAAGAAGCATAGGTCCCATGGTTTCCCTTATTTGCAATATCTAGTATAGGTATGAGTCAAGCGGAAAAGGTCAGATAATGTGATGTTAGGAAAATGAACCCTTAAATATGTATTTTAATGTTTTCGTTTCTTTCATGCATGTGTTTCTAACGCATTTATAAGATTATTTCTTTGTTGCTTTGTATATCCCTCCCCCACAGTGTAAACCCCGCTTTCACTATATTTGATGTCAGTATAACATGTGGAGGAGATGGGGACAAACAAGTCGTTTAAGGATTCAGGTGGACCTGTTGCAACAATGAGAAGTACAAAATGTCATGTCAAAACCAACTTTACAATGTCGGTGTGGGGGGGGAGGGGGGTATAATTGGGTGGGGGGAGGGGGGAGGATGGGAAGGGAGGTGAAGGGTAAACAAAGGAGGAGGCTGCAATGCTTGGTAAGAAATGTATGCATTATCCTGCCCATGTAATTGTAGCCCCTCTGTATAGTATGTTCTCAAATAAAATAAAATAAAAAAAGAAAACAAAAAAAAGAGTATGGGTTAGGGTGAGGTTTAGGGTGAGGGTGAGGGTTAAGTTTATGCTTAGGGTTAGGGTGAGGTTTATGGTTAGGGTGAGAGTGAGGGTTAGGGTTAGGGTTTGGGTGAGGGTTAGGGTTAGGTGAGGTTAGGGATAGGGTTGGGGTTAGGGTGAGTGTGTGGGTTAGGGTTAGGTTTAGGTTTAGGGTTAGGCTGAGGGTGAGGGTTAGGTTTAGGGTTAGGGTTAGGGTTAGGGTTGAAGTTTTCTTTTAGGGTTAGGAAGAGGTTTTGGCTGAGGATTAGGGTTGTGGTTAGGGTGAGGTTTAGGGTTAGTGTGAGTGTTGGGATGAAGGTTAGTTTGAGGGTTAGGTTTAGGGTTAGGTTGAGGGTAAAGGTTAGGGTGAGGGTGAGGATTAGGTTTAGGATTAGGGTTAGGGTTTGGGTTAGGATTAAGGATAGGGTTAGGGTTAGGGTGAGGGTTAGGGTGAGGGTTAGGGTTAGGTTTAGGGTGAAGAATAGGGTGAGAGTGACGTTTAAGGTGAGGGTTAGGGTTAGGGTGAGGATTAGGGTTAGGGTTAGGGTGAGGTTTAGGATTAGGATGATGTTTAGGGTGAGCGTGATGTTTTGGGTTAGGATGAAGTTGAGGGTGAGGGTGTAGGTGAGGGTTAGGTTTAGGGTGAGTGTTAGGGTGATGGTGACGGTGATTGTTAGGGTGAAGTTGAGGGTTAGGGATAGGGTTAGGGTGAGGGTTAGGGTTAGGGTTAGGGTGAGGGGTAGGGTGAGGGTAGGGTTAGGGTTAGGGTGAGGGTTAGGGTTAATGTGAGGATTAGGGTTAGGTTTAGGGTTAGTGTGAGGATAAGGGTAAGGGTGAGGGTTAGGGTGAGAGTGAGGGTTAGGGTTAGCGTTAGGGTTAGGGTGAGGTTTAGGGCGAAGGTTAAGTTGAGGGTTAGGGTTATTATGAGGGTGAGGGTTATAGTTAGGTTTAGGGTGAGGGTTTGGGTTAGTGTGAGGTTTAGGGTAAGGTTAGGGTGTGGGTGAGGGTTCGGGTGAGGGTGACTTTTAGGGTGTGGGTGACAGTTAGGTTTAGGGTTAGGTTTAGGGTAAGGGTCATATTTAGGGTGAGGGTTAGGGTGAGGGTGAGGGTTAGGTTGAGGTTCAGGGTTAGGCTGAGCGTTAGGGTGAGGGTTAGGTTTAGGTTTTGGTTTGGGTGAGGGTTAAAGTGAGGTTTAGTGTTAGTGTTAGGGTTAGAGTTAAGGTGAGAGTTAGGGTGAGGGTTAGGGTTAGAGTGAGGTTTAGGGTGAGGGTGAGGGTTAGGGATAGCATTAGGTTTAAAGATAGATTTAGGGTGAATGTAAGGGTTAGGATGAGGGTGAGGGTTAGGTTTAGGATTAGGGTTAGTGTTAGGGTGAGGGTTAGTTATAGGGTTAGGATTAGGGTGAGGGTTTTGGTTAGAGTTAGGTTTAGATTTAGAGTGAGGGTTAGGGTTAGTGTTGGATTAGGGTTAGGGTTAGGGTTAAGGTGAGGGTTAGGTTTAGGTGAGGGTTAGGGATAGAATTGGGGTTAGGGTGAAGATTAGGGTTAGGTTTAGTGTTAGAGTTAGACCCAGGGTGAGTGTGAGGTTTAGGGATAGGTTTAGGGTTAGGGATAGGGTTAGGCTGAGGGTGAGGGTGAGGGTGAGGGTGAGGGTTAGGGTTACGGTGAGGGTTAGGGTTAGGGTTAGGGTTAGGGTTGGGTTGAGTGTTAGGGTTAGGATTAGGAAAAGGGTTTGGCTGAGGGTTAGGGTTATGGTTAGGGTAAGGTTTAAGGTTAGTGTGAGGGTTAGGATGAGGTTTAAGCTGAGGGTTAGGGTTAGGGTTAGGGTGAGGGTAAGGGTGAGCGTTAGGGTGAAGGTTAGGTTTAGGTTTAGGGTTAGGTGAGGGTTAGGATGAGGTTTAGTTTTAGTGTAAGGGATAGGGTTAGCGTGAGGGTTATGGTGAGGGTAAGGGTTAGAGTGAGGTTCAGGGAGAGGGTGAGTGTTAGGGATAGCATTAGGTTTAATTTTAGGTTTAGGGTGAGGCTTAAGGTTAAGGTTACCCTGAGCGTGAGGGTTAGGTTTAGCATTAGGGTTAGGGTTAGGGTTAGGGTGAGGGTTAGGGTTAGGGTTTGGGTGAGGTTGAGGGTTAAGGTTAGGGTTAGGGTGAGGGTATGGGATAGGGTGAGGGTGAGGGTTAGGGTGACGGTGAGGGTAAGGGTTAGGGTGAGGGCTAGGGTTACGGTTAGGGTTAGGGTAAGGTTTAGGTTTAGGGTGAGGGTGAGGGTGAGGGTTAGGTTTAGGATTAGGCTTAGGTGTAGGGTTAGGTTTAGGGTGAGTGTGAGGCTGAGTGTCAGAGTTAGGTTTAGGGTGAGGTTTAGGGTAATGGTTAGGGTTAGGATGAGGGTGAGGGTGAGGTTTTGGGTGAGGGTGAGTGTTAGGGTTTTGGTTAGGTTTAGGTTTAAGGTTAGGGTGAGAGTTATTTTTAAGGTTAGTGTTAGGATGAGGGTTAGGCTGAGGGTTAGGGTTAGGGTTAGTATGAGGGTGAGAGTTAGGATTAGGAATAGTGTTAGGGTTAGGGTTAGGCTGAGGGTGAGGGTCAGGGTGAGGGTAAAGTTTAGGATTAGGGTTAGGGTGAGGGTAGGTGTTAGGGTGAGGGTAAGGGTTAGGGTGAGGATGAGGTTTCGGGTGAGGGTTAGGGTTAGTGTTTGGATTAGGGTTAGGGTTAGGGTTCAGATGAGGGTTAGGGTTAGCTGAGGGTTAGCGATAGAATTGGGGTTAGGGTGAAGGTCAGGGTTAGGTTTAGTGTTAGAGTTAGAGCGAGGGTTAGTGTGAGGTTTAGGGTTAGCGTTAGGGTTAGGGTGAGGGTTAGGGTGAATTTTAAGTTGAGGGTTAGGGTTATTATGAGGGTGAGGGTTAGAGTTAGTTTTAGGGTGAGGGTTGGGGTTAGGGTGAGGTTTAGGTTAGAGTTAGGTTTAGGGTGAGGTTGAGCGTTAGGGTGAGGTTTAGGGTTAGGGGTATTGTTAGGGTTAGTGTGAGGGTTAGTGTTAGGGTGACTGTTACTGTTAGGGTGAGTGTAAGTGTTAGGGTTCGGGTTAGGGTTCGGGTTATTGTTAGGATTAGGGTTAGGGTTACGGTTATGGTGAGGGTGAGAGTGAGGATTATGGTTAGGTTTAGGATGAGGTTTAGGTTAAAGGTTAGGGTTAGAGTTAGGGAAGGGGTGAGAGTGAGGTTTAGGGTTAGGGTTAGGCTTAGGCTTAGGGTTATACTGAGATTGAGGTTGAGGGTGAGGGTTAGGGTTATGGTCATGGTTAGGTTTACGGTTAGGGTGAGGGTTAGCATGAGGTTTAGGGTTAGGTTGAGGGTTAGGGTGTGGATGATGGTAAGGGTAAAGGTGAGGTTTACGCTGAGGGTGAGGGTTAAGATAAGGCTGAGGGTTAGGGTTAGGTTTAGGGTTAGGTTAAGGGTTAGGGTTAGGGTTAGGTGTGGGTTAGATTGAGGATTAGTGTCAGGGTTAGTGTGAGGTTTAGGGTGAGGATGAAGGTCAGGGTTAGGGTGAGGGTGAGGGTTAGGGTTACGTTTAGGGTTTGCGTGAGGTTTAGGATTAGGGTGAGGGTTAGGGTTAGTGTGAGTGTTAGTGTTAGGTTTAGGGTTAGTGTTAGGGTGAGTGTAAGTGGTAGGGTGAGGTTTAGATTTAGGTTTAGGGTTAGGGTTAGGGTTAGGTTTAGGTTATTGTTAGGGTTAAGGTTAGCGTTACAGTCACGGTGAGTTTGAGGGTGAGGGTTAGGTTTAGGGTTAGGGTGAGGTTTAGTGTTAGGGTTAGGGTTAGCATTAGGGTTAGGTGAGGGTTACATTTACGGGTACAGTTAGGGTTAGGCTGAGGGTTAGGGTTAGGGTTAGGCGTAGTGTTAGGTTGATGGTAAGTGTTAGTGTGAGGGTTTGGGTGAAGGTTAGGGTTAGGGTTAGGGTTAGTTTTAGGATTAGTATTAGGGTGAGGGTGAGTGTGAGGGTTAGGGTTAGGGTTAGGCTGAGGTTTAGGGTGAGGGTTAGGGTTAGGGTTTGGGTTAGGGTTAGGGTTTGGGTTAGGGTGAGGGTGAGGCTGAGGATTAGTGTTAGGTTTAGGATTAGGTTTAAGGTTAAGGTTAGGTTTAGGTTTAGGTTTAAGGTTAGGATTACAGTGAGGGTTAGGGTTAGGCTTAGGCTTAGGCTTAGGTTTAGGCTGAGGGTGAGGGTAAGGGTGGGGGTGCAGATTAGGTTTAGGGTTAGGGTTAGGGTTACGTTTATTGTTAGTGTTATGGTTAGGGTTAAGTTTGCGGTGAAGGTTAGGCTGAGGTTGAGGGTTATATTTAAGGTTAGGGTCAGGGTTAGGGTAAGGGTTATAGTTATTGTTAGGGTTAGGGTTAGATTTACTGTGAGGTTGAGGGTGAGGGTGTGGGTCTTGGTTAGGGTGAGGTTTAGGGTGAGGTTTAGGGATATGGGGAGGGTTAGGATGAGGGTTAGGGTTAGGGTGAGGTTTAGGGTGAGGGTGAGTGTGTGTGTTAGGGTTAGTTTTATGTTTAGGCTTAGGGTTAGGCTGAGGGTGAGGTTGAGGGTGAGGGTTAGTGTTAGGGTGAGGGTTAGGGTAAGGGTTAGGGAGAGAGTTAGGAAGAGGGTAAGGATTAGGGTTAGGGTTGGGTATGCTAGGGTGAGGATGAGGTTTAGTGTTAGGGTTAGGTTGAGGATAACGTTTAGGGAAAGGGTAAGAGTTAGGGTTCTGGTTTTGTTTAAGGGTAGGTTGTGGATTAGTGTAAGGGTTAGTGTGAGGGTGAGGGTTATGGTTAGGTTGAGTGTGAGGGTTCAGATTAGGGTTAGGGTGAGGTTGTGGGTTATGGTTAGTGTTAGGGTGAGGTTTAGGGTTAGAGTTAGGGTTAGGGTTAAGATTAGGTTTCGGGTAAGGGTTATGGTGAGTGTGAGAGTTAGGGTTAGGATTAGGGTTAGGCTTAGGGTTAGGCTGAGGGTGAGGGTGATGGTTAGGGTTAGGGTTAGGGTGAGGGTTAGGGTTAGGGTTAGGGTGAGCGTGAGGTTTAGGGTTAGGGTGAGGGTTAGGGTTAGGTTTAGGGTTAGGGTGAGGGTTATGTTTAGGGTTAGGGTGAGGGTAAGAATGAGGATTAGGGTTAGGGTTAGGGTTAGGGTGAGGGTTAGTGTGAGGGTGAGGGTTAGTGTTAGTGTCAGATTAAGGTTTAGGGTTAGGGTTAGGGTTAGGGTGAGGGTAAGGTTGCGGGTTAGGGTTACAGTGAGGGTGAGGATTAGGGTTAGGGCTAAGGATAGACTTAGGATTAGGGTAAGCTTGAGGGTGAGTGTCAGGATTAGGGTTAGGGTTCAGGTTAGGTTTATTGTTAGAATTAATGTTATTGTTAGGGTTAGGGTTAGAGTTATGGTAAGGGTGATGGTGAGGGTTAGGGTTAGGGTTAGTGTGAGGTTTTGGGTTAGGATTAGGATTCGGGTTAGTGTGAGGGTGAAGATTAGGGTAAGATTTATGGTTTGTTGGAGGGTTAGGTCGAGAATTAGGTTTAGGGTAAGTTTTAAGGTTAAGGTTATGGTGAGGTTTAGGTTGAGTTTTAGGGTTAGGGTTAGGGTTAGGGTTAGGATTATGGTGAGGGTTAGGGTTAGTGGTGGGGTGAGGGTTATGATGAGAGTTAGGTTTATGGTTGTGGTGAGGGTTAGGGTTAGGGTGAGGGTTAGGGATAGTGTTAGATTAACGTTTAGGTTTAGGGTTAGGTTTGGGTGAGGGTAAGGTTGAGGGTTAGGGTTACAGTGAGGGTGAGGATTAGGGTTAGGGTGAAGTTTAGGGTTAGGATTAGGGTTAGCGTGTGGGTGAATGTTAGGATTAGGGTTAGGGTTAGGGTTAGGTTTATTGTTAGAATTAATTTTATTGTTAGAGTTAGGGTTAGAGTTATGGTGAGGGTGAGGGTGAGGGTGAGGGTTAGGGTTAGGGTTAGGGTGAGGTTTAGGGTTAGGGTTAGGATTACGGTTAGTGTGAGGGTGAGGATTAGGGTAAGATTTAGGGTTATTTGGAGGGTTAGGTCGAGAGTTAGGGTTAGGGTAAGTTTTAGGGTTAAGGTTAGGGTGAGGGTTAGGTTGTGGTTTAGGGTTATGGTTAGGGTTAGGGTTAGGATTATGGTGAGGGTGAGGGTTAGGGTGAGGGTTAGGATGAGGGTTAGGGTTAGGATTAGGGTTAGGGTGAGGTTTAGAGTTAGCAGTAGGGTTAGGGTTTGGGTTAGGTTTAGGTTTAGGGTTTGGATTACTGTTATTGTTAGGGTGAGGGTTAGATTTATGGTGAGGGTGAGGGTGAGTGTTAGGGTTAGGGTGAGGTTTAGGGTTAGATTTAGGTTTGGTTGGAGGATTAGGTCGAGGGTTAGGGTTAGGGTAAGTGTTAGGGCTAAGGTTCTGTTGAGGGTTAGGTTGAGGTTTAGGGTTATGTTTATGGTTAGGATTAGGGTTAAGTTGAGGGTGAGTGTGAGCATTAGGTTTAGGGTTAGGCTTAGGCTTAGGGTTCAGCTGAGGGTGAGGCTGGGGGTGAGGATTAGGGTTAAGGTGATGGTTAGGGTTAGGGTTAGTGTGAGGGTTAGTGTTAGGGTTAGGGTTAACATTAGGGCTAGGGTTAGAATTAGGGTTAGGGTGAAGGTTAGGGTGGGGGTGACGGTAATGGTAAAGGTGAGAGTTAGGGTGAGGGTTACGTTAAGCGTGAGGGTAAGGGTTAGGGTTAGGGTGAGGGTGAGGGTTAGATTGAGGATTAGTGTTAGTGTTAGTGTGAAGTTTAGCCTGAGAATGAGGGTTAGGGTTAGGGGGAGGTCTAGGGTGAGGGTGAGGTTTAGGGTTATTTTTAGGGTGATGTTTAGGTTTAGGGTGATGGTTAGGGTTAGTGTGAGGTTTAGTGTTAGGGTTAGGGTTATTGTTAGGGTGAGGATAAGTGTTAGGGTGAGTGTTATGGTTAGGGTGAGGATTATGGTTAGGGTGAGGGTTAGGTTTAGGTTTAGGATTATTGTTAGCATTATGGTTAGGGTTACAGTTATGGTGAGGGTGAGGGTGAGGATTATGGTTAGGGCTAGGATGAGGTTTAGGGATAGGGTTAGGGTTAGGGTTCGGGTCAGGGTGAGGTTTAGTGTTAGATTTAGGGTTAGGGTGGTGCTGAGGGTGAAGGTTAGGTTTAGGATTAAAATTAGGTTTAGGCTTAAGGTGAGTGTTAGTTTGAGGGTGAGGGTTAGAGTTAGGGTTAGGAGTAGGATTAGGGTTTTTGTTAGGGTGAGTGTGAGTGTTAGGGTTAGGATTAGGTATAGGCTTAGTGTTAGGCTGAGGTTGAGAGTGAGGGTTAAGTTTAGGGTGAGGTTTAGGTTTCGTGTTAGGTTTCTTGTTAGGCTTACGATTAGGCTGATGGTGAAGGTTGTGGGTTATGGTTAGTGTGAGGGTTAGGGTTATGGAGAGGGTTAGGATGAGGGCTAGGGTTAGGATTAGGGTTAGGTTGAGGGTGAGTGTATGTGTTAGGTTTAGGTTTAGGGTTAGGCTTAGGGTTAGGCTGAGAGTGAGGTTGAGGGTGAGGGCTAGGGTGAGGGTGAGGTTTATTATTAGGGTTAGGGTGAGGTTTATCGTTAGAGTAAGGGTGAGAGTTAGGGTTCGGTTTAAGTTTAGGGTTAGGTTGAGTGTTAGTGTAAGGGTATGGTGAGGGTGAGGGTTGGGTTTAGGTTGAGGGTTAGGGTTCGGATTAGGGTTAGGGTGAGGGTGAGGGTGAAGGTTAGGTTTAGTGTTAGGGTGAGGGTTAGGTGGAGGGTTAGGGTTAGGGTTAGGGTTAGTGTGAGGTTTAGGGTTAGGATTAGGGTTATGATGAGGGTGAGGGTGAAGTTTAGGCTTAGAGTTAGGGTTAGGGTGAGGCTGAGGTTGTTGGTTAGGGTTAGGGTTAGTGTTAGATTTAGGGTTAGGTTGAGGGTGAGGTGTAAGCTTAGGGTTAGGATTAGTTTTAGGGTAAGGTTTAGGGTGATTGTGAGCATTAGGGTTAGTGTTAGGCTTAGGGTTAGGCTGAGAATGAGGGTGAGGGTGAAGGTTAGGGTTAGGGTGAGGGCTAGGGTTAGGTTTAGGTTGAGAGTTAGTGTTAGGGTTTGGGTGAGTGTTAAGGTTAGGTTTAGGGTGAGAGTAACGATGTGGATTAGGGTTATGATTAGGGTTAGGGTGAGGTTTAGGGTGAGGGTGAGGGTTAGGGTTAGTGTTACATTAAGGTTTAAGTTTTGGGTTAGGGTTTGGGTGAGGGTTAGGTTGAGGCTTCGGGTTACAGTGAGGGTGAGGATTAGGTTTAGGGTGAGGGTTAGTGTTAGGATTAGGGTTAGCATGAGGGTGAGTGTTAGGATTAAGGTTAGGGTTAGGGTTATGGTTAGGTTTAGGGTTAGGATTAATGTTATTGTTAGGGTTGGGGTTAGAGTTATGATGAGGGTGAGGGTGAGGTGAGGGTTCGGGTTAGAGTTAGAGTTAGGGTGAGGTTTAGGGTTAGGGTTAGGGTGAGGGTGAGGTTTAGGGTTATATTTAGGGTTAGTTGGAGGGTTAGGTCGAGGGTTAGGGTTCGGGTTACTTTTAGAGTTAAGGATATGGTGAGGTTTAGGTTGAGGTTTAGGGTTATGGTTATGGTTAGGTTTAGGATTAGAGTGAGGGTGAGTGTGAGCTTTAGGGTTAGGCTTAGTCTTAGGCTTAGGGTTAGGCTGAGGCTGGGGGTGGGGGTGAGGATTAGGTTTAGGTTGATGGTTAAGGATTGGGTTAGGGTGAGGGTTAGGATGAGGGTTAGGATTAGGATTAGTTTTAGGGTGAGGGTTAGGGTGAGGTTGAGTGTTAGGGTTAGGGTGATGGTTAGTTTTACGGATAGGGTGAGGGTTAGGATGAGGTTTAGGGTTACGGAGAGGGTTAGGGTGGGGATTGTGGTAAGGGTAAAGTTGAGGTTTAGGCTGAGGGTGAGGGTTAAGATAAGGGTGAGTGTTAGGGTTAGGTTTAGGTTTAGGGTAAGGGTTAGGGTTTGGTTTAGAATGAGGGTTAGTTTGAGGATTAGTGTTAGGGTTAGTGTGAGGATTAGGGTGAGGATGAGGGTTAGGGTTAGTGTTAAGTTGAGAGTAAGTGTTAGGGTGAGGGATAGGGTTCGAGTGAGGTTTTTGGTTAAGGTGAGGCTGAGGGTTAATGTTAGGGTTATTGTTAGGGTTAAGGTTAGGTTTACCGTTACGGGGAGTGTTAGGGTTGGGGTTAGGGTGAGGTTTAGGCTTAGAGTTAGGGTGAGGGTAAGGATGAGGATTAGGGTTAGGGTTAGGGTGAGGTTTAGGGTTAGGGTTAGGATTAGGGTTAGGGTGAGTTTGAGGTTTATGGTTAGATTTAGGTTTAGTTGGAGGGTTAGGTTGAGGTTTAGGGTTAGTTTTAGTGTTAGGGTGAGTTTTAGGTTTTGGGTTAGGGTTAGAGTTAGGGTTAGGGTGAGGGTGAGGTTTAGGGTTAGAGTTAGTGTTAGGGTGAGGTTTAGGTTGAGGTTTATGGTAAGGGTTAGGTTTAGGGTTATGATTAGGGTGAAAGTTAGGGCGAGGGTTAGGGTTAGGGTTAGGGATAGCATTAAGGTGAGAGTGAGGGTGAGTGTGTGTGTTAGGTTTATTTTTCTGGTTAGGCTTAGGGTTATGCTGAGGGTGAGGTTGAGGGTGAGAGTTAGGGTTAGGGGGAGGGTTAGGATGAGGATTAGGGTTAGGATTAGGGTTAGGGTAAGGGCTAGGGTGAGTGTGAGGGTGAGGTTTAAGGTTATGGTTATTGTTAGGGTTAGGGAGAGGTTGAGGTTTAGGGTTCGATTTAGGGTTAGGGTGAGGCTGAAGGTGAGGGTTAGGGTTAGGGTTAGGATTAGGATTAGGGTAAGGGTTAGGGTGAGTGTGAGGGTTATTGTTAGGCTTAGGTTAGGCTGAGGCTGAGGGTGAGGGTGAGGGTTAGGGTTAGGTGGAGGGTTAGGGATAGAGTTAGGGTGAGAGTTAATGTTCGGTTATGTTTAGGGTTAGGGGGAGGTTTAGGGTTATGGCGAGCGTGAGGTTTAGGGTTAGGTTGAGGTTTAGGGTTAGCGATAGCGTTAGGGTGAGGGTTAAGGTTAGGGTTACGGTGAGGGATAGGTTGAGGGTGATTGTTAGGGTTAGTGTTAGATTAAGGTTTAGGGTTAGGGTTAGGGTTAAGGTGAAGGTTAGGTTGAAGGTTAGGGTTACAGTGAGGGTGAGGATTAGGGTTAGGATGAGGGTTAGGATTGGGATTAGGGTTAGGGTGAGGGTGAGTGTTAGGATTACGGTTAGGGTTAAGGTTAGGTTTAGAGTTAGGATTAGTGTTATTGTTAGGGTTAGGGTTAGAGTTATGGTGAGGGTGAGGTTGAGGGTGAGGGTTAGGGTTTGGGTTAGGGTGAGGTTGAGGGTTAGGGTTAGGAATAGGGTTAGGGTGAGGTTGAGGTTGAGGATTAGGGTTAGATTTAGGGTTAGTTGGAGGATTAGTTCGAGGGTTAGAGTTAAGGTTATTTTTAGGGTTAAGGTTAGGGTGAGGGTTATGTTGAGGTTTAGGGTTATGGTTAGGGTTAGGGTTAGGATTAGGGTGAAGTTGAGGGTGAGTGTGAGGGTTCAGCTTAGGCTTAGGCTTAGGGTTAGGCTGAGGGCGAGAGTGGGGGTGAAGATAAGGTTTAGGGTGATGGTTAGGGATAGGGATAGGGTGAGTGTTAGGATGAGGGTTAGCATTAGGATTAGGGTTAGGGTGAGGGCTAGGGTGAGGGTGAGGGTTAGATTAAGGTTTAGGCTTCGGCTTAGGTTTAGGCTGAGTGTGAGGCTGAGGGTGAGGGTTAGAGTTAGTGTGATGGTTAGGTTTACGGTTACGGTGAGGGTTAGGATGAGGTTTAGGATTACGGTGAGGGTTAGGGTGAGGATGATGTAAAGGGCAAAGGTGAGGTTTAGGCTGAGGGTGAGGGTTAAGGTAAGGGTGAGTGTTAGGGCTAGGTTTAGGTTTAGGGTAAGGGTTAGTGTTAGGTTTAGGGTTAGGGTGAGGGTTAGATTTAGGATTAGGGTTAGGGTTAGTGTGAGGTTTAGGGTGAGGATGAGGTTAGGGTTAGGGTGA
This sequence comes from Dipodomys merriami, assembly GCF_024711535.1. Taxonomy (NCBI): domain Eukaryota; kingdom Metazoa; phylum Chordata; class Mammalia; order Rodentia; family Heteromyidae; genus Dipodomys; species Dipodomys merriami. The sequence goes on along the minus strand of NW_027202716.1, from coordinate 117,524 downwards.
AGGTGAGGGTTAGAATTAGGGTTAGGGTGAGGGCTAGGGTGAGGGTTAGGATTAGGGATAGGGTTAGGGTTAGGGAGAGGTTTTGGATTAGGGTGAGGGTTAGGGTTAGTGTGAGGGTTAGTGTTAGGTTTAGGGTTAGTTTTAGGGTGAGGGTAAGTGTTATCGTGAGGGTTAGGGTTAGGCTGAGGTTTATGGTTAGGATGAGGGTGAGGTTTAGGGTTAGGGTTAGGGTGAGGCTTAGTGTTAGGGTTAGGGTTAGAGTTAGGGTTAGGGAGAGAGTGAGGTTTAGGGTTACATTAAGGGTTAGTGTGAGGCTTAGGGTTAGGGTCCGGGTTAGTGTTAGTGTTAGGGTGAGGTGGAGTGTTAGCTTGAGTATTATTGTTAGGGTTAGTGTGAGGTTTATGGTGAGGATGAGTTTTAGGGTTAGGATGAAGTCTAGGGTGAGGGTGAGGGTTAGGGTTAGTGTTAGGGTGAGGTTTGGGGTTAGGGTGATGTTTAGGGTTAGTGTGAGGGTTACTGTTATGGTTAGGGTTAGTGTTAGGGTGAGGGTAAATGTTAGGGTGAGGGTTAGGGTTATGATGAGGGTTATGGTTAGTGTGAGGGTTAGAGTTAGGATAAGTGTAAGGGTGAGGGCTAGGCTGAGGGTTAGGGTGAGGGTTAGGGTTAGGGATAGGGTTAGGTTTAGGATTAGGGTTAGGGTGAGGGTGAATGTGAGGGATAGGATTAGGTTAGGTTTAAGCTTGGCGTTAGGATGAGGGTTAGGGTTAGGGTTTGGGTTAGGGTGAGGGTGAGGCTGAGGGTTAGGGTTAGGTTTATGTTTAGGTTTAGTGTTAAGTTTAGGGTTAGTGTTAGGGTTAGTGTTAGGGTTACAGTGAGGGTTGGGGTTAGGTTTAGGGTTAGGTTTAGGCTTAGAGTTAGGGTGAGGGTTAGAATAAGGATTAGGTTTACGATTAGGGTTAGGGTGAGGGCTAGGGTGAAGGTGAGGATGACGGTTAGTGAGATGGTAATGTTTAGGGTTAGGGTTAGGGTTAGGGTGAGCATTAGGATGAGGGTTAATGTTATGATGAGGGTGCGGATTAGGCTTAGGGTGAGGCTTAGGGTTAGGATTAGGGTTAGGGTGAGGTTGAGAGTTAGCATTAGGGTTAGGTTTAGTGTTAGGGTTAGGTTTAGGGTTTGGATTACTGTTATTGTTACGGTTAGGATTAGAATTATGGTGAAGGTGAGGGTGAGAGTGAGTGTTAGGGTTAGGGTGAGGTTTAGGGTTAGAGTTAGGATAAGGGTTAGGGTGAGGGTGAGGTTTATGGTTAGATTTAGGTTTAGTTGGAGGGTTAGGTCGAGGGCTAGGGTTAGCTTAAGTGTTAGGGTTAAGGTTAGGTTGAGGGTTAGGTTGACGTTTAGTGTTAGGGTAAGGTTTAGGGTTAGGATTATGGTTAGGGTGAGGGTGAGTGTGAGGTTTAGGGTTAGGGTTAGGCTTAGGCTTAGGTTTAGGCTGAGGGTAAGTGTGGGGGTGAGAATTAGGGTTAGGGTGTTGGTCAGGTTTAGATTTGGTGTGAGGTTTAGTGTTAGTGTTAGTGTTAGGGTGAGGGTAAGTGTTAGGCTGAGGGTTAGGGTTAGGGTGAGGGTTATGTTTAGGGTGAGGTTTAGGGTTAGGGTTAGGGTTATTGTTATTGTTAGGGTTAGGGTTAAGGTTATGGTGAGGGTGAGGGTGAGGTTTAGGGTTAGGGTTAGGATGAGGTTTAGGGATAGGGTTAGGGTTAGTAACCCTAGTGTTAGATTTAGGGTTCGGGTGAGGCAGAGGGTGAGGGTTAGGCTTAGGATTAATGTTAGGGTTAGGCTTAATGTGAGGGTTAAGGTGAGGATGAGGGTTACGGTTAGGGTTAGGAGTAGAATTAGGGTTAGTGTTAGGGTGAGAGTGAGGGTTAGGGTTAGGATTAGGGATAGGCTTAGGCTTAGGCTGTGGTTGAGGGTGAGGGTTAGGGTTAGGGTGAGGTTTAGGGTTAGGGTTAGGTTGAGTGTGAGTGTTGGGGTTTGGGATAGGCTTAGGATTAGTCTGAGGGTGAGGATGTGGGTTAGAGTTAGGGTTAGTGTTAGGGTGAGATTTAGGGTTTGGGTTAGGGTTAGAGTTAGGTTTAGGGTGAGGGTGAGGTTTAGTGTTAGTTTGGGTTAGGGTGAGGTTTTGGTTTAGGGTTAGGGTAAGGGTTAGTGTTAGGGTTAGGGTTAGGTTGAGAGTTAGGGGGAGGTTTAAGTTTAGGGTTAGGGTTAGGGATAGGATTAGGGTTAGAGTGAGGGTGAGTGTGTGTCTTAGGTTTAGGTTTAGGGTTTGGCTTAGGGTTAGGCTGAGGGAGAGATTGACAGTGAGGGTTAGGGTTAGGGGGAGGGTTAGGATGAGGGTTAGGGTTAGGATATGGGTTAGGGTAAGGGCTAAGGTGAGTGTGAGGGTGAGGTTTAAGGTTAGGGTTAGAGTTAGGTTTAGGGTTAGGGTGAGGGAGAGGTTTAGGTTTAGAGTTAGGTTTAGGGTGAGGCTGAGTGTGAGTGTTAGTGTTCGCATTAGTGTTAGGTTTAGGGTTAGGATTAGGGGGAGGGTTAGTGTGAGGGTGAGGGTTAAGATTAGGATTAGGGTTAGGGTTAGGGTAAGTGTGACGGTTAGGGTTAGGTTTAGGGTTAGGCTTAGGGTTAAGCTGAGGCTGAGGGCAAGGGTGAGGTTTAGGGTTAGGGTGAGGGTTAGGGTTAGGGTTATGGGGAGGGTTAGGATGAGGGTTAGGGTTAGGTTTAGGGTTAGGGTGAGGGCTGGGGTGAGGTTGAGTTTTAGGGTTAGGGTTATGGTGAGGTTTAGGGTTAGGGATAGGGTTAGGGTCAGGGTGAGTGTGAAGTATAGGGTTAGAGTCAAGGTTAAGGTGCTGTTGAGGATGAGGCTTATGATTAGGGTTAGGATTAGGATTATGTGGAGGGTGAGTGTGAGGTTTAGGTTTAGGGTTAGGCTTAGGCTTAGGATTAGGCTGAAGGTGAGGGTGGGGTGAGGATTAGGGTTAAGTTGAGGGTAAGGGTTAGGTTTAGAGTGAGGGTTAGTGTTAGGGTTAGAGTTAGGGTTAGGGTGAGGGTGAGGTTTAGGGGTAGAGTTAGGGTTAGTGTGAGAGTTAGTGTTAGAGTGAGGGTTATGGTGCGGGTCACGGTAAGGGAAAGGTGAGGGTTAGGCTGAGGTTGAGATTTACGGTAAGGGTGAGGGTTATGGTTAGGGTGAGGTTAGGGTTAGGGTTAGGAGTAGGATTAGGATTAGTGTTATGGTGAATGTAAGGGTTAAGGTTAGGGTGAGGTTTAGGGTTAGGCTTAGAATTAGGCTGAGGGTGAAGGTGTGGGTTAGGGTTAAGATTAGTGTTAGGGTGAAGTTTAGGGTTTGGGTTAGGGTTAGAGTTTGGGTTAGGGTGAGGGTGAGGTTTAGGGTTAGTGTTAGGGTTAGGGTGAGGCTGAGAATGAGGGTTAGGGTTAGGGTTAGTGTTATGTTTAGGGTTAAGTTTAGGGGGAGGTTTAGGGTGAGGGTGAGGGTTAAGATTAGGATTAGGGTTAAGGTTAGAGTGAGTGTGAGGGTTAGGGTTAGGTTTAGGGTTAGGCTTAGGTTTAGGCTGAGGGTGAGGGTGAGGGTGAGGTTTAGGGTTAGGGTGAGGGTTAGGGTTAGGGTTATCGGGAGGGTTGGGATGAGTTTTAGGGTTAGGATTTGGGTTACGGTGAGGGCTAGGGTGAGGTTGAGGTTTAGGGTTAGTGTTAGGGTGAGGTTTCGGGTTAGGGTTAGGATTAGGGTGAGTGTGAGGTACAGGGTTAGAGTGAAAGTTTAGCTGAGGCTGAGGGTGAGGCTTAGGTTTAGGGTTAATATTAGGATTAGGTTAAGGGTTAAGGTGAGTGTGTGTTTGGGTTAGGTTTAGGCTTAGGGTTACACTGAGGGTGAGGGTTAGGATGAGGGTTAGGGTTAGGATGAGGATTAGAGTGAGGGTTAGGATTAGTGTGAGGGTTTGTTTTAGGGTTAGGGTTAGTGTTTGGATTAGTGTTAGGGTGAGGGTGAGGTTTATGGTTAGATTTAGGTTTAGCTGGAGGGTTACGTCGAGGGTTAGGGTAAGGGGTAATGTTAGGTTTAAGGTTAGGGTCAGGGTTATTTTGAGGTTTCGGGTTTAGGTTAGGTTTAGGGTTAGGATTAGGATTAGGCTGAGGGTGAGTGTGAGGTTTAGGGTTTGGGTTAGGCTTAGGCTTGTGATTAGGCTGAGGGTGAGGGTGGGTGTGAGGATTAGGGTTACTGTGATGGTTATGGTTAGGGTTATGGTGAGGGTAGTGTTAGGGTTAGGGTTAGAGTTAGGGTTAGGGTGAGGGTGAGGTTTAGGGGTACAGTTATGGTTAGGGTGAGGGTTAGCGTTAGAGTGAGGGTTAGGGTGAGGGTGACGGTAAGGGTAAAGTTGAGGGTAGGCTGAGGGTGAGGGTTAGAGTAAGGGTAAGGGTTAGGGTTAGGGTGAGTGTTAGGGTGAGGGTGAGAGTTAGATTGAGTATTAGTGTTAGGGTTAGTGTGAAGTTAGGGTGAGGATGAGGGTTAGGGTTAGGGTGAGTTCTAGGGAGAGGTTGAGGTTTAGGGTTAGGGTTAGTGTGAGGTTTAGGTATAGTTTGATATTTAGGGTTAGTGTTAGGGTTAGGGTTAGTGTTAAGGTGAGGGTCAGTGTTAGGGTGAGGGTTAGGGTTAGGGTTAGGGTAAATGTTAGGGTGAGGGTTAGGGTTAGGGTGAGGGTTATGGTTAGGGTGAGGGTTAGGTTTAGGTTTAGGATTATTGTTAGCATTAGGGTTAGGGTTCCGGTTATTGTGAGGGTGAGGGTGAGGGTTAGGTTTAGGGCTAGGATGAGGTTTAGGGATAAGCTTAGGTTGAGTGTGAGGGTCAGGGTTAGGGTTAGGCTTACGATTAGGCTGAGAGTGAGGGTTAGGGTTAGGTTGAGGGTTAGGGTTATTGGGAGGGTTAGGATGAGTGTTAGGGTTAGGATTAGGTTTAGGGTGAGGGTGAGTGAGTGTGTTAGCGTTAGGTTTAGGTTTAGGGTTAGGGTTAGGCTGAGGGTGAGGTTGAGAGTGAGGGCTAGGGTGAGGGTGAACTTTAGGGTTAGGTTTAGGGTGAGGGTTATGGTGAGGGTGATGGTTAGGGTGAGATTGAGGGTTAGGGTTCGGATTAGGGTTAGGGTGAGGGTGAGGTTGAGGGTTAGGTTTAGTGTTTGGGTAAGGGATAGGTTGAGGGTTAGGGTAAGGATTAGGGTGAGGGTGAGGGCTAGGGTGAGGGTGAGGTTTAGGGTTAGGTTTAGCGTTAGGCTTAGGCTTAGGGTTAGGCTGAGGGTGAGGGTGGGGTGAGGATTATGATTAGGTTTGATCGTTATGGTTAGGGTTAAGGTGAGGGTTAGGATGAGGATTAGGGTTAGGTTGAGGGCTAGGGTGAGGGTGAGGGTTAGGTTTAGGATGATGGTTAGGTTTATGCTTAGGGCGAGGGTTAGGATGAGGTATAGGGTTAGGGTGAGGATGAAGGTAAGGGTAAAGGTGAGGTTTAGGCTGTCGGTGAGGGTTAAGATAAGGGTGATGGTTAGGGTTAGTTTTAGGGTGAGTGTTAAGGTTAGGGTACGTGTTATGTTTAGTGTGAGGGTTAGGGTTAGGGTTAGGGTTATTGTTAGGTTTAGGGTTAGGGTTACGTTTAAAGTGAGGGTAAGGGTTCGGTTTAGGGTTAAAATGAGGTTTAGTGTTAGGGTTAGGGTTAGAGTTAGGGTGAGGGTGAGGGTGAGGTTTAGGGGTACATTTAGGGTTAGGGTGAGGATTAGGGTTAGGGAAAGGTTGAGTGTTAGCATTAGGGTTAGGGTTCGGGTTAGGTTTAGGGTTAGGATTAGTGTTATTGTTAGGGGTAGAGTTAGGGTTAGTGTGCGGGTTAGGTTTAGAGTGAGGTTTATGGTGAGGATGAGGGTTAGGTTTAGGGTGAAGGATAGGGTGAGGGTGAGGGTTAGGGTTAGACTTAGGATGAGTGTTAGTGTTAGGGTGATGTTTAGGGTTGGTGTGAGGGTTAGTGTTAGGGTTAGGGTTAGTGTTAGGGTGAGGGTAAGTCTTAGGGGGAGGGTTAGGGTTAGGGGGAGGGTTATGGTTAGGGTGAGGATTAGGGTTAGGATAAGTGTAAGGATGAGGGCTAGGCTGAGGGTTAGGGTGAGGGTTAGGGTTAGGGATAGGGTTAGGTTTAGGATTAGGGTTAGGGTGAGGGTGAGTGTGAGGGTTAGGATTAGGGTTAGGGTTAGGCTTAGATTTAGGATGACGGTTAGGGTTAGGGTTGGGTTAGGGTGTGGGTGAGGCTGAGGATTAGGGTTAGGTTTAGGGTTAGGTTTACGGTTAGGTTTAGGGTTAGTGTTAGTGGTAGGGTTAGTGTTAGGGTTACAGTGAGTTTTGGGGTTAGGGTTAGGGTTAGAGTTAGGGTTAGAATTAGGGTGAGGGTTAGGATGAGGATTAGGTTTACGAGTAGGGTTAGGGTGAGGGCTAGGGTGAAGGTGAGGATTAGGGTTAGTTTTATGGTAATGTTTAGGGTTAGGGTTAGGGTGAGGGTTAGGATGAGGGTTAGGGTTACGGTGACGGTGAGGGTAAGGTTTAGGGTGAGGGTTAGGGTTAGGATTGGGGTGAGGTGAGGGTGAGTGTTAGGGTTAGGGTGAGGTTTAGGTTTAGGCCTAGGATTAGTGTTATGGTGAGGGTTAGGTTTATGGTTAGACTTAGGTTTAGTTGGAGGGTTAGGTGGAGGGTTAGGTTTAGGGTAAGTGTTAGGGTTAAGGTTAGGTTGAGGGTAAGGTTGAGGTTTAGGATTAGGGTTAGGGTTAGGGTTAGGGTGAGGGTGAGTGTGAGGTTTAGGGTTAGGGTTAGGCTTTGGCTTAGGTTTAGGCTCAGGGTGAGGGTGGTGGTGAGGTTAGGGTTAGGGTGATGGTTAGTGTTAGGGTTAGGGTGAGGGTTAGTGTTAGGGTTAGTGTTAGAATTAGGGTTAGGGTGAGTGTGAGGTTTCGGGGTAGAGTTAGGGTTAAGGTGAGTGTTAGAGTTAGAATGAGGGTTAGGGTGGGATTGACGATAAGTGTAAAGTTCAGGGTTAGGCTGAGGTTGAGGGTAATGGTAAAGGTGAGGGGTTAGGGTGAGGGTGAGGTTTAGGGTTAGTGTTAGATTTAGGGTTAGGTTGAAGGTGAGGGTTAGGCTTAGGTTTAGGGTAAGGGTTAGGGTTAGTGTGAGCGTTAGGGTTAGGGTTAGGATTAGGGTAAGGCTGCGGGTGAGGGTGAGGTTAAGGGTTAGGGTTAGGGTTAGATTTAGGGTTAGGTTGAAGGTGAGGGTTAGGCTTAGGTTTAGGGTAAGGGTTAGGTTTAGTGTGAGCGTTAGGGTTAGGGTTAGGCTTAGGGTAAGGCTGAGGGTGAGGGTGAGGTTGAGGGTTAGGGTTAGGGTGAGGGTTAGGGTTAGGGTGAGGGTGAGAGTTAGGGATAGGTTGAGGGTGAGAGTTAGATTGAGGATTAGTGTTTGGGTTAGTGTGCACTTTAGGGTGAGAATTAGGGTTAGGGTTAGGCGAGGTCTAGGGAGAGGGTGAGGTTTAGGGTTAGTGTTAGGGTGAGGTTTAGGGTTAGGGTGATGGTTAGGCTTAGTGCGAGTTTTAGTGTTAAGGTTAGGGTTAGTGTTAGGTTATGTTAAGCCTTATGGTGAGGGTTAGGTTTAGGGTGAGGGTTATGCTTAGGGTGAGGTTTAGGGTTAGGGTTAGAGTTATTTTAGCTTTAGGGTTAGGGTTAAGGTTATGGTGAGGGTGAGTGTTAGGGTTAGGGCTAGGATGAGGTTTAGGGATAGGGTTAGGTTTAGGGTTAGGGTCAGGGTGAGGTTTAGTGTTAGAGTTAGATTTAGGGTGAGGCTGAGGGTGAGGGTTAGGGTTAGGATTAATGTTAGGGTTAGGCTTAAGGTGAGGGTTAGCTTGAGGGTGAGGCTTGGGGTTAGGGTTAAGAGTAGAATTAGTGTTAGGCTGAGGTTGAGGGTGAGGGTGAGGGTTAGGTTGAGGTTTAGGGTTAGGTTTGGGGTGAGTTTGAGGGTTAGGGTTAAGGTTAGGCTTGAATTAGAATGAGGATGAGGGTGTGTGCTAGTGTTAGGGTTAGTGTTAGTGTGAGGTTTAGGGTTTGGGTTAGGGTTAGAGTTAGGGTTAGAATGAGGGTGAGGTTTAGGGTTAGAGTTAGGGTTAGGGTGAGGTTTAGGTTGAGGGTTAGGGTAAGGGTTAGTTTTAGTGTTAGGGTTAGGGTGATAGTTAGGGGGAGGGTTAGGGTTAGGGTTAGGGTTAGGGACAGGATCAGGGTTAGAGTGAGGGTGAGTGTGTGTGTTAGGTTTAGGTTTAGGGTTAGGCTTAGGGTTAGGCAAGGGTGACGTTGAGGGTGAGGGTAAGATTTAGGAGGAGGGTTAGGATGAGGTTTAGGGTTAGGATTAGTGTTAGGGTAAGGGCAAGGGTGAGTGTGAGTGTGAGGTTTAAGGTTAGGGTTAGGGTTAGGGTTACTGTGAGTTTGAGGTTTGGGTTAGAATTAGGTTTAGGGTGAGACTGAGGGTGAGGTTTAGGGTTAGGTTTATTGTTAGGTTTAGGGTTAGGTTTAGGGTGAGGGTTAGGGTGAGAGTGAGGGATACGGTTAGAATTAGGGTTATGGTTAGGGTTAGTGTGAGGGTTAGTGTTAGGTATAGTGTTAGGCTTAGGTTTAGGCTGAGGTTCAGGGTGAGTTTGAGGGTTACGGTTAGGGTGAGGGTTAGGGTTAGGGTTATGGGGAGGGTTAGGATGAGGGTTAGGGTTAGGATTAGGGTTAGGGTGAGGGCTAGGCTGAGGTTGAGATTTAGGGTTAGTGTTAGGGTGAGGTTTAGGGTTAGGGTTAGGGTTATGGTTATGGTGAGTGTGAGGTATAGAGTTAGAGTTAGTGTAAAGGTGAGGCTGAGGGTGAGGCTTAGGGTTAGGGATAGGATTAGGATTAAGGTAATGGTTAGGTTGAGTGTGATGGTTAGGGTTAGTGTTAGACTTTGGTTTATACTGAGGGTGAGGGTGAGGGTGAATGTGAGGGTTAGGATTAGGGTTATGTTGAGGGTGAGTGAGTGTGTTAGGTTTAGTTTTAGGTATAGACTTAGGTTTAGGCTGAGGTTGAGTGTGAGTTTGAGGTTTTGGGTTAGGTTGAGGGTTAGGTTTAGGGTTATGGGGAGGGTTAGGATGAGGTTTAGGGTTAGGGTTAGGGTTAGGGTTAAGGTGGGTGTGAAATATAGGGTTAGAGTTAGGGTAAAGTTGAGGCTGAGGGTGAGGCTTAGGGTTAGGGTTAGGATTAGGATTTGGGTAAGGGTTGGGTTTGTGTTATGTTTAGGGTTAGGGTTAGGGTTAGGTTTACACTGACGGTGAGGGTGAGGGGGAAGCTTAGGGTTAGGATTAGGGTTAGGGTGAGGTTGAGTGTGTGTGTTAGGTTTAGTTTTAGGTTTAGGCTAATGTTTAGGCTAAGGGTGAGGTTAACTTTGAGGGTTAGGGTTAGGGTGAGGTTTAGTGTAAGGGTTAGGGGGAGGGTTAGGATGAGGGTTAGGGATAGGATTAGGGTTAGGGTGAGAGTGAGGCTGAGGGTTAGGGTTAGTGTTAGTGTTAGGGTTAGGGTGAGAGTTACGGGGAGTGTAAGGGTTAGGGTTAGGGTTAGGATTAGGGTCAGGGTGAGGGTGCGTTTGTGTGTTAGGGTTAGATTTAGGGTTAGGCTTAGGGTTAGGCTGAGGGTGAGGTTGAGGTTGAGGGTTATGGTTATGGTGAGGGTTACTTTTACTGTTAGGGTGAGGGTTAGGATGAGGTTTAGGGTTAGGGTGAGGGTTAAGGTGAGGATGATGGTAAGGGTAAAGGTGAGGTTTAGGCTGAGGTTGAGGGTTAAGATAAGGGTGAGGGTTAGGGTTAGTTTTAGGTTTAGGGTGAGGGTAGATTGAGGATTAGGGTTAGCGTTAGTGTGAGGTTTAGGGTGAGGGTGAGGGTTAGAGTTAGGGTTAGGTTGAGGTTTAGGGTTTGGCTTAGGGTTAGAGTTAGGTTTAGGATTAGGGTGAGGTTGAGGGTTAGGGTTAGGGTTAGTGTTAGGGTTAGGGTTATGGTGAGAGTTACCGGGAGGGTTAGGGTTAGGGTTAGGGTTAGTATTAGTGTCAAGGTGATTGTGCGTGTATGTGTTAGGGTTAGGTTTATGGTTAGCCTTAGGTTTAGGCTGAGGGTGTGGTTGAGGGTGAGGGTTAGGGTTACGGTGAGGGTTAGAGTAAGGGTTAGGGGGAGGGTTAGGATGAGGGCTAGGGTTAGGATTAGGGTTAGGGTGAGAGCTAGGGTGAGGGTAAGTTTTAGGTTTAGGGTTAGGGTGAGGGTTATGGTTAGGGTGAGGGTTAAGATTAGGGTTAGGGTTATTGTTAGGGTTCGGTTTAAGTTTACGGTTATGGTGCGGGTGAGGGTGAGGGTTAGGATTAGGGTTAGGGTGAGGTTTAGGGTGAGGGTGAGGTTTAGAGTTAGAGTTAGGGTTAGGGTGAGGGTTAGGTGGAGGGTTAGGGTTAGGGTTAGTGTTAGTGTTAGGGATAGGGTGAGAGTTAGGGGGAGGTTTAGAGTTAGGGTTAGGGTGAGTATTAGGATTAGTGTTAGGGTGAGGGTGAAGTTTAGGGTAAGGGATAAGCTTAGGTTTAGGTTTAGGTTTAGGTTTGGGATAAGTGTCTGTGTTAGGGTTAGGTTTAGGGTTAGGCTTTGGGTTAGGCTGAGGGTGAGGTTGAGGGTGTTAGGGTTAGAGTGAGGGTTAGGTTTAGGGTTAGGAGGATGGTTAGGATGAGGGTTAGGTTTAGGATTATGGTTAGGGTGAGTGCTAGGGTGAGGATGAAGTTTAGGGTTAGGGTTAGGGTGAGGGTTAGTGTTAGGTTTAGGGTGAGAATTAGGTTTCAGGTTAAGTTTAGGGTTACGGTGAGTGTCAGGAAAAGAGTTACTGTGAGGGTGAGGGTTAGGATTAGGTTGAGGCTTAGGGTTAGGATGAGGGTTATGGTGAGGGTGATGATGAGGGTTAGGATTAGGTTTAGGGTGAGGGTTAGGATGAGGGTTAGGGTTTGGATTAGGGTTAGAGTGAGGGCTAGGGTGAGGGTGACGATTATGGTAAGGTTTAGACTTAGGCTTAGGGTTAGGCTGAGGGTGAGGTTGAGGTTGAGGGTTAGCGTTAGGGTGATGGTTAGTTTTATGGTTAGGGTGAGGGTTACGATGAGGTTTAGGGTTAGGGGGAGGTTTAGGGTGAGGATGATAGTAAGGGTAAAGGTGAGGTTTAGGCTGAGGGTGAGGATTAAGATAATGGTGAGTGTTAGGGTTAGGTTTAGGGTTAGGGTTAGTGTGAGGTTTAGGGTTAGGATGAGGGTTAGGGTTAGGGTTAGGGTTAGGGTTATAGTTAGGGTGAGCATGAGGTTTTGGGGTGGAATTAGGGTTATGTTGAGGATTAGGGTTAGGGTTAGGTTTAGGGTAAGGGTTAGCATGGGGGTGATGGTAAGATTAAACTTGAGGTTTAGGCTGAGGGTGAGGGTTACACTGGGGTGAGGGTTAGGCTTAGGGGAAGGGTGTGGGTGAGGGATAGCTTGAGGATTAGTGTTAGAGTTAGGGTGAGGTTTAGGGTGAGGATGAGGATTAGGGTTATTGTGAGGGCTAGGATGAAGGTGAGGGTTAGGTTTAGGTTTAGGGTGAGTTTTAGAGTCAGGGTGATGGTTAGGGTTAGTGTGAGGGTTAGTGTTAGAGTTAGTGTTAGTGTTAGGCTGAGGGTAAGTGTTAGGGTGAGGGTTAGGGTTAGTATTAGGGTTATTGGTAGGGTTAGGGTTTGGGTTACGGTTACGGTGAGGGTGAGGGTGAGGTTTAGGATTAGTGTTAGGATGAGGTTTAGGTTTAGGGTAAGAGTTAGAGTTAGGGTTAGTGTGAGAGTGAGGTTTAGGCTTAGAGTTAGGGTTAGCGTTATGTTGAATGTTTGGGTTAGATTTAGGCTTAGGCTTAGGCTTAGGCCAAGCATGAGGTTGAGGGTTAGGTTTAGGGTTAGGGTGAGGGTTAGGGTTAGGGTTAGTGTGAGGGTTAGGATGACGTTTAGGGTTAGGATTAGTGTTAGGGTGAGGGTTAGGGTGAGGGTTAAGTTTAGGGATATGGTTAGGTTTAGGGTTAGGGTTAGGTTGAGGGTGAGTGTGAGGGTCAGGGTTATGGTTAGGCTTAGGGTTAGGGTGAGGGTTAGGGTTAGGGTTTTGGATAGGGTGAGGGTGAGGCTGAGGATTAAGGTTAGGTTTAGGGTTAGGTTTAGGGTTACAGTTAGGGTTAGGGTTAGGTTTAGGCTTAGGTTTAGGCTTAGGATTCGGCTGAGGGTGAGGGTGGGGTTGAGGATTAGTGTTTGGTTTAGGATTAAGGTTATTGTTAGTGTTATGTTTAGGGTTAAGTTGGAGCTGAGGGTGATTCTGAAGTTGATGGTTATGGTTATGTTTATGGTTAGGGTTAGGGTTAGTGTTAGATTTAGGGTTAGGTTTAGAGTTATGGTGAGATTGAGGGTGAGGGTGAGGGTTAGGGTTAGGGTGAGATTTAGGTTGAGGTTTAGTGTTAGGGTTACGGGGAGGGTGAGGGTTAGGTTGAGGTTTAGGGATAGGGTTAGATTTAGTATTAGGGGTAGGGTGAGGGTGAGTGTGACAGTTAGGGTGAGGGTGAGGCTTAGGCTTAGGGTTAGGCTGAGGGTGAGGGTGGAGGTGAGGATTAGGGTTAGGGTGATGGTTTGGGTTAGGGTTAGTGTTACTGTTAAGGTTAGGGTTAGAGTTACGGTGAGGTTGAGGTTGAGGGTTTGGGTTAGGGTTAGGGTGAGTTTTAGAGTAAGGGTTAGTGTTAGGTTTATGGTGAGGTTGAGCTTTAGGGTTAGAGTTAGGGTTAGCGGGAGGGTTAGGGTGAGGTTTAGGTTTAGGGTTAGTGTTAGTTTTAGGGTGAGGGTGAGGGTTAGGTTGAGGTTTAGGGATAGGGATAGGTTTAGGATTAGGGTTAGGGTGAGCATGATTGTGAGGGTTAGGGTAAAGGTTAGGCTTGGGCTTAGGGATAGGCTGAGGGTGAGGGTGGGGTGAGGATCAGGGTTAGGGTGATGGTTAGGGTTAGGGGGAGTGTTATTTTTAGGGTTAGCATTAGAGTTACGGTGAGGGTGAGGGTGCGGGTGAGGTTTAGGGTTATGGTTAGGGTGGGGTTTAGGGTTAGGGTTAGGGTTAGGATGAGGGTGAGGGTGAGGTTTAGGGTTAGATATAAGGTTAGGGTGACGGTTAGGGTGAGGGTTAGGGTTAGGTTTAGTGTTAGGGTTAGAGTGTGGATGAGGGTTAGGGTTAGGGTTAGGTATAGGGTAAGGGTGTGGTTTAGGTTTAGGTTTAGGGTTAGGGTTCGGGTTAGAGAAACGGTGAAGGTTAGGGTGCAGAATGAGTGTGAGGGTTGTGGTTAGGTTTAGGGTTATGCTTAGGGTTAGGCTTAGGTTTGGGCTAAGGGTGAGCTTGAGCTTTAGTGTTATTGTTTGGGTTAGGTTTAGGGTTATGGAGTGGGTTAGGATGAGGGTTAATGTTAGGATTAGGGTTAGGGTAATGGCTAGGGAGCGGGTGATGTTTAGGGTTAGGTTAAGGTGAGGTTTATGGTTAGGGTTAGGGTTAGGCTTAGGGTTACATTGAGTGTGAGCGTGAGGGTGAGGGTTAGGGTGGGAGTTAGGGTTCAGGATAAGTTTCGAGTTAGGGTGAGGGTTAGGGTTAGGTTTACGTTGAGTGTGAGGGTTAGGGTTAGGTTGAGGGTTAGGGGTAGGTTTAGGGTTAGGGTGAGATTTAGGGTTAGGGTTAGGGTGAGTGTTAGGATGTGGGTTAGGGTTACGGTAAGGGTGAGGGTTAGGGTTAGGGTGAGTGTTAGGTTTAGGTTTAGGTTTAGGGTGAGGGTGAGGGTTAGGGTTAGGGTTAGGGTTATGGTTAGGGTTAGGGTTAGGGTTACGGTTATGTTGAGGGTGAGGTTGAGGGTTAGGGTTAGGGTTAGGTTGAGGTTTTTAGTGTTAGGGTTAGGGTTAGAATTAGGGATAGGATGAGGTTAGGGTTAGGGTTACTGTGAGGGTTAGTGTTTGGGTTAGGGTATGGGTTACGGTGAGGTTTTTGGTTAGGGTGAGGGTTAGGATTAGGGTTAGGGTTATTATTAGGGTTAGGTTTTGGGTTAAGGTAACGTTGAGAGTAAGGTGAGCGTTAGGGTTTAGGGTTAGGGTCAGGTTTAGGTTTTGGGTTAGGGTTAGAGTTAAGGTTAGGGTGAGCATGAGGTTTAGATTTAGGGTTAGGGTGAGGGTTATGTGGAGGGTTAGGGTTAGGGTTAGGGTTAGTGTTAGGGTTAGGGTGAAGTTTAGGGTGAGGGTTAGGATGAGGGTGAGGTTTATATTAGGGTTATGGGGAGGGTTAGGATGAGGCTTAGTGTTAGGATTAGGGTTAGGGTGAGTGCTAGGTTGAGGGTGAGGTTTAGTGTTAGGGTTAGGGTCAAGTTTAGGGTTAGGGTTAGAGTTAGGGTGAGGGTGAGGTTTAGGTTTAGAGTTAGGGTTAGGGTGGGGCCTAGTTTGAGGGTTAGGGTTAGGGTTAGTTTTTGAGTTAAAGTTAGGGTGAGGGTTAGGATTAGGGTGAGTTTGAGCATGAAGTTTCGGCTTAGGCTTAGTGTTAGGATTCATATTAGGGTAAGGGTTAGGGTGAGTGTGATGTTTATGGTTAGGGTTAGGCTTAGGCTTAGGTTTAGACTGAGAGTGAGGGTGAGGGTGAGGGTTAGGGTTACGGTGAAGGTTAGGGTTAGTGTTAGGGTGAGAGTTAAGGTTTTATTATGTTTAGGGTTAAGGTGAGGGTTAGGGTTTGGATTAGTGTTAGAGTGAGGGCTAGGGTGAGGGTGAGGGTTAGGGTTAATGGTATGGTAAGGTTTATATTAGGGTTAGGGTTTGGGTTAGGGTTAGGATGAGGGTTAGGATTATGGTGAGAGTGAGGATTAGGGTTAGGTTGAGGGTTAGGGTTAAGATTATGGTTAGGTTGAGGGTGAGTGTTAGGATTAGGGTTAGGGTAAGGGTCAGGTTTAGGGTTAGGATTTGTTTTATTGTTAGGGTTAGGGATAGAGTTATGGTGAGGGTGAGGGTGAGGGTGAGATTTAGGATTAGGGTGAGGTTTAGTGTTTAGTTTAGGATTAGGGTTAGTGTGAGGGTGAGGTTTAGGGTTACATTTAGGGTTAGTTGTAGGGTTAGGTCGAGCATTAATGTTAGGGTTAGTGTTAGGGTTAATGTTAGGTTGAGGGTTCGGTTGAGGATTAATGTGAGGGTTAGTGTGATTTTTAGGGTTTAGGCTGAAGTTTAGGGTTAGGGTTAGGGTTAGGATTAATGTTAGGATTAGGCTTAAGTTGAGGGTTAGGTGAGGGTGAGGTTTAGGGTTAGGGTTAGCATTAGGATTAGGGTTACGGTTAGGGTGAATGATACCATGAGTGTTAGGGTTAGGGATTGAGTTAGGCTTAGTGTTAGGCTGAGGTTGAGGGTGAGGGTTAGGGTGAGGATTAGTTTCAGGGTTAGGGTGAGAGTTAGGTTTCGGGTTAAGTTTTGGGTTGGGGTTAGCGTTAGGGTAACGGTTATAGTGAGAGTGAGGGTTAGGGTTAGGTTGAGGTTTAGTGTTAGGTTTAGGGTTAGTGTGAGGGTGAGGGTGAGGGTTAGGGTTAGGGTTAGTGTTTGGGTGAGGGTTAGGATAAGGGTTAGGGTTAGGATTAGGGTTAGGGTGAGGGCTAGGGTGAGGATGAGGTTTAGGGTTAGGGTTAGGGTATGGTTTAGAGTTAGGTTTTGGGTTAGGGTAAGGTTTAGGGTGAGGGTTAGATTGATGATTAGGTTTAGGGTTAGGGTTTGTGTGAGGTATAGGGTGAGGATGAGGGTTAGGGTTAGGGTGAGACTGAGGGTTAGAATTAGGTTTAGGGTGAAGGCTAGGGTCAGGGTGAGGGTTAGAGTTAGGTTTAGCATTAGGTGAGGTTTAGGATTAGGGTGAGGGTTAGGGTTAGTGGGAGATTTAGTGTTAGGGTTAGGGTTAGTGTTAGGTTGAGGGTAAGTGTTAGGGTGAGGGTTAATGTTAGGGTGAGGGCTATGGTTAGGGTGAGGGTTAGCATTAGGTTAGGGTTACTGTCATGGTTAGGGTTAGGGTTACCATTACTGTGAGGGTGAGGGTTAGGGTTAGGGTTAGGGTGAGGTTTAGTGTTAGGGTTAGGGTTAGAGTTAGGGTTAGGGTGAGGGTGAGGTTTAGGGTTAGAGTTAGGCTAAGGGTGAGGCTGAGGTTGAGGGTTAAGTTTAGGGTTAGTGTTAGATTTAGGGTTTGGGTGAGGGTTGGAGTGAGGGTGAGAGTGAGGGTGAGGGTTAGGCTTAGGGTTAGGATTAGGATTAGTGTAATGGTTCGGGTGAGTGTGAGGGTTAGGTTTAGGGTTACCCTTAGGCTTAGGGTTAGTCTGAGAGTGAGGGTGAGTGTGAGGGTTAGGGTTAAGGTGAGGGTTAGGTTTAGGGTTAGGTTGAAATTTAGGGTTCGGCTAGGTTTATGGTTAGGGTGAGGTTTAGGGTTAGGATTAGGGTTAGGGTGAGGGCTAGGGTGATAGTGAGGATTAGAGTTAGTGTTAGGGTAAGGTTTAGGGTTAGGGTTAGGGTTTCGGTTAGGGTTAGGTTGCCGGTTAGTGTAAGAGTGAGGCTGAGGGTTAGGGTTAGGTTTTGGATTTGGGTTAGGGTGAGGGTGAGTTTTAGGTTTAGGTTTAGGGTTAGGTCGAGGGTTAGTGTTAGGTTCAGTGTTAGGTTTAAGGTTAGGGTGAGGGTTAGGTTGAGGTTTAGAGTTAGGCTTAGGCTTAGGGTTAGGCTGAGGGTGAGGATTAGGGTTAGGGTGATGGTTAGGGTTAGGGTTAGGGTAAGGGTTAGGATGAGGAAAAGGTTTAGGATTAGGTTTACTGTGAGGGCTATGGTGAGGGTGAGGGTTAGAGTAAGGGTTAGGCTTAGGCTTAGGTTTAGGTTGAGCCTGAGTTTGAGGGTTCGGTTTAGGATTAGGGTGAGGTTTAGTGTTAGGGACACGGTTAGAGTTAGGGATAGGGTGAAATTGAGGTTTAGGGTTAGAATTAGGGTAAGGTTGAGGCTGAGGTTGAGGGTTAGGTTTAGGGTTAGTCTTAGAGTTAGGGTTAGGGTGAGTGTTAGAGTGAGGGTGAGGGTGTGGGTGAGGTTTAGGCTTAGGTTTGGGATTAGGATTAGTGTAAGGGTTTGGGTGAGTGTGAGGGTTGCGTTAGGGTTAGGCATAGGCTTAGGGTTAGGCTGAGAGTGAGGGTGAGGGTGAGGGTTAGGGTTAGGTTTAGGGTTAGGGTTAGGGTTAGGGTGAGAGTTAGGGTTCGGGTTAAGTTTAGGGTTACTGTAAGGGTTAGGGTAACGGTTACAGTGAGGGTGAGGGTTAGGGTTAGGTGGAGTGTTAGGGTTAGGTTTAGGTTTAGGTTGAAGGTGAGGATGAGTGTTAAGGTTTAATGTTAGGGTGAGAGTTAGGATGAGGGTTAGGTTTAGCATTAGGTTTAGGGTGAGGGCTAGGTTGAGGGTGAGGTTTAGGGTTTGGGTTAGGCTGAGGTTTAGGGTTAGGTTTAGGGTTGGGGTTAGGATGAGGGTGAGGTTTAGGGTAAGAGTTAGGGTTAGGTTGAGGCTGAGGTTGAGGGTTAGGGTTAGGGTTAGTGTTAGAGTTAGGGTTACGGTGAGGGTTAGTGTGAGGGTGAGGGTTACGCTTAGTGTTAGGATTAGGATTCGAGTAAGGGTTAGGGTGAGTGTGAGGGTTAGGGTTAGGGCCAGGCTTAGGCTTAGGTTTAGGCTGAGCAAGAGGTTGAGGGTGAGTTTTAGGGTTAGGGTGATGGTTAGGATTACGTGTAGGGTGAGGGTTAGGATGAGGTTTAGGGTTAGGGTGACGGTTAGGGGGAGGATGTTGGTAAGGGTAAAGTTGAGGTTTAGGCTGAGGGTGAGGGTTAAGATAAGGGTGAGTGTGAGGGTTAGGTTAGGGTTAGGTTTAGGGTTAGGCTGAGGGTTAGATTGAGGATTAGGGTTAGGGTTAGGTTTAGTGTGAGGTTTAGGGTGAGGATGAGGGTTAGGGTTAGGGTGAGTGTGAGAGTTAGTGTTAGGTCAGTGTTACTGTAAGGTTTAAGGTGTGGGTAAGGGTTAGCCTTAGTGTTAGGATTAGGTTTAGGGTAAGGGTTAGGGTGAGTGTGAGGTTAGGTTTAGGTTTAGACTTAGGATTAAGGATAGGCTGAGGCTGAGGGTGAGTGTGAGTGTTAGTGTTAGGGTAAGAGTTTGGGGTAGGGTTAGGGTGAGAGTTAGGGTTCAGGTTATGTTTAAGGTTATGATGAGGGTTAGGGTTAGGGTTACGGTGAGCGTGAGGTTAGGGTTAGGTTGAGGGTTAGGGTTAGGCTTAAGATTAGGGTGACGGTTAGGGTTAGGGTTAGGGTGAGGTTTAGGATGAGGATTAGGGTCAGAATTAGGGTTAGGGTGAGGGCTAGGGTGAGGGTGAGGGTTAGGGTTAGTGTTTGGGTGAGATTTAGGTTTAGGGTTAGGGTTACGGTGAGGGTTAGGATAAGGGTTAGGTTTAGAGTGAGGGTGAGGTTTAGGGTGAGCGTTAGGGTTAGGATTAGTGTTAAGGTGATGGTGAGTTTAGGATTAGATTTAGGGTTGGGGGAGGGTTAGGTCGAGGGTTAGGGTTAGGATTAGTGTTAGTGTTAAGGTTAGGGTGAGGGTTAGGTTGATGTTTAGCGTTAGGGTTTAGGTTAGGATTAGGATTAGGGTTATGGTGATGGTATGTGAGAATTAGGGTTTCGGGTTAGGCTTAGGGTTAGGGTTATGCTGAGGGTGAGGTTGGGGGTGAGGATTAGGGTTAGGTGATTGTTAGGGTTAGGGTTAGGGGAGGGTTAGTATGAGGGATCGGGTTAGGATTAGGGTTAGGGTGAGGGCTAGGGTGAGGATGAGGGTTAGAATGAGCGTTAGGCTTAGGCTTAGGGTTAGGCTGAGCATGAGGTTGACGGTGAGGGTTAGGGTTAGGGTGATGGTTAGGTTTAAGTTTAAGTTGAGGTTTAGGATGAGGTTTAGGGTTAGGGTGACGGTTAGGGTGAGGATGATGGTACGGGTAAAGGTGAGTTTTAGGCTGAGGTTGAGGGTTAAGATAAGGGTGAGAGTGAGGGTTAGAATTAGGGTTAGGGTGAGGGCTAGGGTGAGGGTGAGGGTTAGAGTTAAGGTTAGGGTTATTGTTAGGGTTAGGTTATGGTTACTGTGATGGTGAGGGATAGGGTTAGGGTTAGGGTGAGTTTTAGTGTTAGGGTTAGTGTTAGAGTTAGGGTAAGGTTGAGGGTTACATTTAGGGTTAGTGCTAGAGTTAGGGTTACGGTGAGGGTTAGGGTGAGGGTGAGGTTTAGAATAAGGGTTAGGATTAGGATTAGTGTAAGGGTTCGGATGAGTGTGAAGGTTAGGGTTAGGGTTAGGCTTAGGCTTAGGGTTAGGCTGAGGGTGAGGATGAGGGTGAGGGTGAGGGTTAGGGTTAAGGTAACGGTTAGGGTTAGGGTTAGGGTGAGATTTAAGGTTCGGTTAAGTATGGTGTTAGGGTGAGGGTGAGGGTTAGGATTAGGGTGAGGGTGAGGGCTAGGGTGAGTGTGAGGTTTAGTGTTAGGGTGAGGGTGAGGTTTAGGGTTAGGGATAGGGTTAGGTTTAGGATGAGGCTGAGGTTTAGTGTTAGAGTTAGGGTTAGGGTGAGGCTGAGGATGAGGGTTAGGGTTAGGGATATTCTTAGAGTTAGGGTTATGGTGAGGGTTAGGGTGAGGGTGAGGGTAAGGCTTAGTGTTAGGATTAGATATAGGGAACGGGTTAAGGTGAGTGTGAGGGTTAGGTTTAGGGTTAGGCTTAGGTTTAGGCTTACTGTGAGGGTGAGGGTGATCGTTAGGGTTAGGGTGAGAGTTAGGGGTAGGGTTGGGGTGAGATTTAGGGTTCGGGTAAGTTTAG